>NC_056745.1:121854069-121954069 GCF_019279795.1 Protopterus annectens | reverse complement strand
TGCCCTTCTTACCACTGTGGAGACATCGTGATCAAAGGTAAGGTTGTTGTCAACTTGTGAGCCCAGGTCTCTCACCACTGAGTGCATACATAGAGTGTTATTATTGATGTGGTAGTCAGCAGGAACATCACTCTTACCAAAAGGGATGATGATACATTTTTTTGCATCGAGTTTAAGGCCGTGCCTTTGGCACCAGTCATTTGTTTGTCTAAGACCCTCTTGTAGGATGTTGACATTAAAAACACAAAATCCACAGGAGTCACCACACGGGAAGTTTAACTGAATGTAAAATCTTCTTTAATAGAAACAGGAACACAAGCGCTTTCACGTAGCTATACTACGCTTCTTCAGGTGTAATAACATCACAAAACAGTCATGCTTATATACAAAACTTTTTGGCGCTCAAACCATATAATTTAGACAATAATTAAATAATTGTTAACTCATTAACATTCCCTCCATATTTTGTTTAAAGGTACAGTATTAAAAAAGCAGTATAAGATGACAATGTAAACACTAAAACAAGAACGCCGTTGCCATGCATCATTAAGCAGATCAACGAAGTCTAGCCCTATGTAGCTGTATAGACTAAACATAATTGAGGCGCTCACAGCGATTATCTCACAGCACTGTGAAATATAAAAATTGCAAACAGAACAGATTGCAGCATAAACATAAACAAGCCATGTTCCGATTAAGGAAACACATCTAGAGCGTGATCTCCAACTTGTCCTAAGTTCGCAACTAATAACAATTAATCCCTGAGGCAATGTTATAAAGATACATAACTACTACATATAAAAAACATCCTGCGATCAAGTTTAATCCAGGATGTATAGGCGGTACAATAGGATAAATAGGAGTCCCTATGTTAAAAACAACTAACTCACCTAAACTGTGTACAAGCAAAAAATATGATGAATCGTGTGAAGGTCAGCCTATATCCGAAAACGGCTCTCTACTAACACAGTAGCATCAGCTTCCAAATATATCCAGGCTTGAATGTCTACGCTAATGTTAGGTAGACCAAGCAGCTCAATCACAACATCAGGGTGAAACAAAAACGGAAGCGGCGTCTATTCGTCAGGGGAACGCTCTACCTCCACGGACATGCGCCCATGGAACAAGCCCTTTCTAAAAACAATTAAACCCTGCTAAAGTGCAAAAAACATTTACCTAAGCTTATCACTGTCAAAAAGATCAAAGCACGTATCTGACTGATAATCTACATGTGTACACAGATCGATAATGCTCAAATAACATTTTCTTAAAAGGCACACACAACTTGAGACCCTATATAGAAATGCCCTTCATAAAGAATTAGCTTAAACAAAAAAAGCAGTATTGCTAACCGCAAAAGAGTTTTTTTTAAAAGGCTGCATCAAGTACAAAACACAAAATACGAAATTAAAATACAGTGGGAAAAAAAATCAAAATGAGTCAAAAAACTCTAAAAGTAGACTAATACACTATAAAAAGTATAAAATAAGGCAACAATATTCAAATTACTGCCATGTACAGAACTTCTCTTAAAGATCAGATGTTGAAACTCCCATGTAATGCATATTTCAACAAAGTTGAGTATATGCAGGACCAAAAGATATTACTTATTCCAAGGGGAGTTTATCTACCAGAGTAAGGCTGTATTCACCTCTATCAAACCTGAGTACTGAGGATGCCAAATGACTCAGTATAAAACCGCTTTCGATGTCATAGTCCTCATAAAACAAGTGATCTACTATATGGCCTAAACAAGTTTAATGGCAACAAACAATAAACCAAACAAAAGACTGAACCTAACTATAATACTGAAATATATTACTAAAATAAGAAATGGAGGTATCAGGCCATCAGCTGTGTCACAATGTGGCCGAAAAACGGCCATCACATTCAATAAAAGCTCACTCCATCAATTCAAAAAGAAAAGACGAAAACTAAAAGTAAAATACTGATGGGACTGGTGAGATATGAATAGCAAAATATAAATGGAGTGTGTATACAGAGAAAACCACACAAACCTGGTAAAAAACCAACACCAAAACTCTAAAATACATGCTGGTGTACTGAAAAAATGTAATTACATCTAACAAAAACATGTAATTACCGTCCAATGCATATTGTTGGTTCTGCAGCTTTTAAAGCTAAACCAATCCCTTCTCAACCCATATAAAAAGGGGGGATAAGGAGGCTAGAGGCATAGAAATAGCCTCAGGCCAGATGTCATAAGACATGTATCAATATTACACCTTTCTGTTATTAAGTACAGGTTTAACGGATACAAACTGATTGATACCAGGAAATATATGCGCTTTCAAAGTAAATATCCATTTGAGTTCCCTTAAGGCCAACTGGTTCATGTTATTACCTTCCCTATTATTAATCGCCAATACCTCCAGAACCATGAAACTGAACCTATGTGTATTGTGTTCTACTATATGTTTAGCTAGGGCATTACTTTCATGTCCTTTCCTAATATCGTAGCAGTGGTTATAAACCCTGTCACGAAGTCTCCTCTTCGTGAGGCCTACATAAAAAACTTCACAGAAATCACAGGTTGCTAAATAGATTAAATTTGTACTATTGCAATCACTATGAAACCTGGGTATGAAAGTAAAAAATCCTTCAGGATGTGTAAAGCAGACATTTTTAGATATGTATGGGCACACATGACAATGTCCACATGGGAAGGTTCCCTTCAGATCGCTAAGACTGTTATTTGGTGATGGAGTCTGTTCTAGACATAATGTTTGTTTCAAGTTATGGCAGGTCTTATAACTAAACCTAGGGTAATCACCCAGAATTGTCCTGGTAAATGGGTCCATAATCAAGACATTCCAGTTCCTGCTGATAATTTTATTGAGATTAACAACGTCACTAGTGTATTTAGTGACGTAACTCAATTTGTCAGTGAACTTATCTCTTTTCGTTGTGTGGAATGGGGGATAACATCCAACAAAATCAGTTACATTTACCTCATCCTGCAACTTCAAAATGACTTCCTGTTTACATTCACTCACTAACTTAAGGGAATAACCTCTCTCTCTAAAGAGACCTTCCAATTTATTAAGTTCTGAACATAAGGTATTCTTGTCACTGCATATTCTACATATTCTATACATTTGACTTAAAACTACCCCTTTGAACGTAAACCTAGGGTGCATACTTTCATAACGTAAAAGTGTGTACCTCCAAGTGGGTTTCCTGTATAAGGACGTGTCAATCCTATTACCATTCAATTCCAACGTTAGATCCAAAAAATGAATCCGATGTGGAGATATTTCAGCTGTAAATCTTAAGAATGTGGTAGTGGCTTCTAGTTCTGCAATGAACTTCAAGCATTCTGCTTCTGTGCCCTCCCATAAAAAAAGAACGTCATCAACAAACCTCTTGTACATTCTTATTTTATTGAAATCAGCATGTTTAAACAAATAGTTAAGCTCCCAATTGTAGACTACAAGGTTAGCGTAACTATTCGCACAGGGGGTGCCCATGGCAACCCCCCACTTTTGCAAATATAGCTGATCCTGAAACAGGAAGACATTGTTGTCAAGTATCAATTCAAGTAGACAATTGATCAAAATTTGTCTATTGCTACTATAACCTGAATTGGTAACAAGGATCTCTCTGATGGCCTGAAGCCCCAAATCATTGGGAATGCTGGTGAAAAGATTCTTGACATCCATGGTTACTAATAACAGAACTGTTCCCCTTTTATCTAGCTCAAATCCTTTGAAGAACTCAATGAGTTGATACGAATCTTTCAGGATAACAGGAATGTCATCCACCAGGGGTCGTAATAACCCTTCCACAAAGGATGAAATAGTGGAGGTTATCCATCGTTCACCAGAGACGATGGGTCTCATTGGTACTGGTTTGATATCTTTGTGTATTTTGGGTAGACCTTTGATTATGGGAATGGTGGGGAACTCTATCAAAAAGTACTCATACAGCTCACAGCTAATCTGACCACACATCAGGAGGTCATAAAGGTCATTGTGTAACAATTTGACAATATTACTAACCCTTTCTCTGGTGATTACTTCATAAACCTTATCATCTGTTAACATACTATTCATGGTGTCAGAATATTCTAAGGAGTTCATAATAACCACTGCCCCACCCTTGTCAGCTGGCTTAACAATAATATGACTATTATTCTTCAAGGATTGGATAGATTTCAGTTCATCTTTGCTGACATTAAAGAAAGAACACCTTTTCTTGTTAGATGCAAACCATTCATAAAAATCCTTCTCACACATCTTTAAGAAACTCTCTACGTTGTGTGGCATAAGAGGGGTAAAACTGCTTTTAACTCTAAAGAAATTCTTTAGGGTTTTGGTATCTAAAGCACTATTATTCTTAAACAAAATCTTCAAAGAGACATTGCGACAGAATAACCTCAAGTCTATTAGGACATCACTCAGAAAGCTAACTTGAGAAGGAATAAAATTAAGACCTTTCTCCAGAAGTGAAAGATCTGATTCAGACAAGACATAATCAGATATATTACAAACTAAAGAGTTCAGTTTCTTTGTTTCCTTGCATTTATATACTTTTCTTCGGAACCCTTTCTTTTCCTCGGTCCTCTGCTGTTCGACCGACCTCTCCATCCTGGCTGTTGCTTGACCGGGAAAGGTAAAAAAACAATTACTGGCAGAGGCTGTGTCCTTAGGTTTAGCACCTGCCAGTAAAGGTGTGGTAACCACTGGAAGACAGATCTGTCCCTCCAGCAGGTTCTATTAATGTCAAATACCAGGTTAAGGTCAATAGAGGGAGTAAGCTGTGTACCATTTGACTTAAGGATATGCAGCATTTCCAATAAAGCAGGGTCAAAAAATTGCCTTATATGCAAGACCAAGATTGCCTTGAGTTGTCTGTATGAAACAGAATAAAGTGACAATGATTTCAGGCAATCCTCCTAGGACAGATGCTGAATACCTTGAATTTTACTTGTGAGGAACCTTTGTGGTCGCTCCAATTGTTGCAGGTGCTTGGAAAGGTACATACCAAAAGGGGCATTGTACTCTATTGTTGGCCTGATGAAGGAAGAGTACAGGGAGGTTATAACTTTTTTTCTGGAGGCAATGCCCTTACGTATGAGACGAGCAATATAGAATGCCCTTCTTACCACTGTGGAGACATCGTGATCAAAGGTAAGGTTGTTGTCAACTTGTGAGCCCAGGTCTCTCACCACTGAGTGCATACATAGAGTGTTATTATTGATGTGGTAGTCAGCAGGAACATCACTCTTACCAAAAGGGATGAGGATACATTTTTTTGCATCGAGTTTAAGGCCGTGCCTTTGGCACCAGTCATTTGTTTGTCTAAGACCCTCTTGTAGGATGTTGACATTGTTTGGAGATTTTATGACTGCTCCCATTTTGCAGTCATCAGCAAACTTTGTCAGCCACAGACCTTTAGTTTTAGGTTACACTTCTGTGAAATAGATTCCAAACTGTAACGGTCCCAGGACTGATCCTTGTGGAACACCACTGGTTACAGGTCCGCTGTTGGAGGAGGATTCCCCTAGTTTGACTATGAGTTCTACCATTGAGCCACTTAGTGACCAATCTAATGATATACAGGTTAATACCTAGCTGGGTGAATTTCCCAATTATGCCTGAGTGGGGGATAGTGTCAGAAGCCTTGGCAATGTCTAGCTAGGCTGTATACACAGCTATACCCTCATCAAGGGCCTTGGTCATTGTCTCGAAGGAGTCCATCAGGTTTAACAGGCATGATCTCCCTTTGACAAATCCAAATTGAGTAGGGTCAGGTGTTTGGAGGTTATCAGTATCTTTGTTGATAAGGTCCGTGATGATTCTATCCATGGCCTTGCAGATAAGGCTAGTCAGGCTAATAGGTTTATAGTTCTTGGGGTCAGTGGAAGCACCACCTTTGTGCAGGGGGACAGTGATGGCGTTTTTCTATTCATTTGGGCCGAAGTACTTTTCTTTTTAGTTGTAAGAAATAAAGGCTTTACAGTATAACAAGAGAAGAAAGGCTGGAGAAAAGCAAGTTTAATATGCTGTGATCTTGGGCTGCTGGCGTGGGAGTGGGGTATAAAAATGCACTAATTATACCATATGTAGAATTAAGATATTTTAATTATTTTTGCAAAGGTGAATGTCTATATTACTGCCCTTAGCTTAACTATAAATAAGTGTTTTAAGCAAATAGGCTTCTAAACGAAGACAAAATGAAAGTCATGAAAGATGCCAAGCTTCTTACATCTGCAAAAATATTGGTTGTTTTTCTTCTATTAACAAATGTTCTGTGGGAGTCAGGTTTGCAGTTATGGCGCTTTACATTCTGTTCTGAGTAAAATTTAGAAAAGATTTATTACTGACTGCTGCTACATGGAGACGTGTGCAGGTGCAAACAATCTTAAGAGCTCTGAGCATTTTTTCTGCTGTGGGAAATGCCAAAGTTAAAGGTGGCAAGCAATTCATTGAAAAATACATTTGAAATTATGGGAATGAATAAGAGATAGTAGTACTCTAGCAGCTTTACTACTTTAATGCATTTACCTGAGCATTGTGCAATTTAGTTTTATTTACTAGAACAGTGTACAAATTAGTTTTATTTAAAGATAGCCATTACACTTTTTCATGGGGCTAAAAATGAATCTTTTCTGAAAGCATACAAGCCGTTTCTCACATCTGAGAGGGGAACAGAAATGAGTAAAAACAGCAAACAGTGTAAGTGGGAACATAAGCTGTAGCATGTGCTTTAGCATGGGTAAACTTAATTTCAGGTTAGATGATACCTGTGGGTGCAGCTGTCTCTTTGGGGCTATTCATCTCTTTAGGGTTAAACTTCAATTTTTTTGAAGATGTACATAGTTTTGTTTGCTTGTTCTAAGTTAATAGGGGATGGAGATGTTTTGAAAATTTAATTAATATTTTGTTTGAGGGTTTTTATTCAAGCAAAAATCTTGAAAAATGTAACATGGTTACAAATGGAGATGAGAAGAAACAACAAAAGATAAGCCTGCCAAATATTAGTATGTGCATGTAACACAAAAATTCGAATTACACATTCAAAAAAACTGATGTATAATGGGAACAACAGCTTTTATCATAATGGTAATGCTATCCCTATTCTCTTGGAATTCAAATGGTTTCACAGGTATAGACAGAAAAGAAAGAATATTGAATTATATTAAGAAATGCAGAGTGTGAATAGCAAAATCCAGCACATTTGGAAAGAAATGAGCAAGGTAATTTGACAAAGAAAAGATTTCAGAATATCAGGGACAATGGAAAAGGGGAGTAATTTCTACTGATTGCGGTTGGGGGGTCCAGTAGTGATAGAAGAGGAAAAAGAAGACGGTGATAGATTTGTAGTAGTAAGGGTCTATTTGGAAAGGGGAGGATTATGATGGCATGTCTTTATATTCCACCAAAAACATTTATTAGGGAGCTTAAGAAAATTTTGGCAGAAATAATCGGCTTTCAACAGAGATTATAACTTATAGATGGTGACTGGAGCATTATTTGCAGTAGTGTGAGGATGTATTTGGAGGACCTAGAATGAAAAATATAAGAAAAGAGGATACATTTCTAAATAAATTTATGAAAATATTTGGTATGGAAGATGGGAATGCGGTAGTAGGGACTCGGGACATAATTTACTAATTATTCACCAAGGTATAATAACTAGTCTAGGCCAGTAGAAATGATATTTCACAGGGACGTGTGTGTTTAATTGAAAGCTTTGACACTCATCCAGTAACTCTTTCAGATCATGCACTGATAAAAATGTAGATAAAATGAGGGTAATGAGGTAAAAAATGAGAGACTGGTGTCTTTCCACCTACCTGTTAAAAAGAGAAAAATTAAAGGAATGGGCAATAGAAATTATTCAAGAGTCATTAGAGAAGATAGAAATATCTTTAGAAATTATAGCTAGTGAGTGGGATAAAATTAAAATGGAATTTAAAAGTAGGGTATAAATAAGAGAAATAGATATGGTTAAAAAGTTCATATTATCCTGATAACAGAACCATGATGATCCAGGGGTAAGCAGAAAGAAAGAAAAATACTGTTTGTGGTTCTTGCTACAGAGAAAGCATTCAACAAAGTAAGCAGGGATTTTATGTCCAGGGTAGTGGATAGGAATTACTTAGAGGGGTGACCGGAATGTCACATAACAAGAAAAGGCACAAATGCTGAGCACTAAAAAGAAAGTAAGGGAGTATCTGGATAATATGCATGAATTTAGAAAGACTGCTGTTGAGCAGTTATTTTTTGATAATTACTTTAGAGCACAAAAACTTTTAACACAGCAACTTAGGCAACAGAAAGTAGAAAGTGTTGTTGCCAAACTTAGGGACCCTATAACAAGAGAAACAGAAATCCTGTAGAAATATTAGAGGTATTTTGGACATTTTATCTTTTGGAAAGTCTCCTGGAACAGATGGTATTCCTGTGGAGATTTGGACGTTAAGAGAGAAGAAAGTGATAAAGATCTGGGAGATTTTCTTTAATTGTATTTTTAAAAGGAGTGGAAGCACCTACACCTTTGATGAAAGCTGCGGTAGCTGTATTACCTAAAGACTGTAAAGACCCATCAGACCCAGCTTCATATAGATTCATTTCAGTTTTAAACCATGTGATTTTAAGAGTTTATGTCTATAATAGCTAAATGAATGGTAAAGGTGTTGCCAGAATTGACAGATATGGATCAGTGTGGTTTTGTGCAATGAAGGCAAACATTTAACAACATTAATAGAACAGTGATGGTCCAGAAGTAAGCAGAAAGTAAGAAAATACTGCTACTGTTTGTGGGTCTTGATGCAGAGAAAGCATTCCACGGAGTAAGCTCAAATTTTATGACTAGGGTCATGGAAGCATTTTTATTCCCTGACACAATAATAAGGTTAAATAGGAGGATACATGAAGGATCTGAGGCAAGAATTAAAGTGGGAGGGTTTTCTCTGCTAAATTCTGTTTGAGCAGAGGAATCGGGCAGTGTTGTCCTCTTTCCCCTGCATTTGCCTTTGCAAAGAAAACAAGCGACTCAGAAATGCAAGGACATAATTGGTATGGTGATCAAGAAAAGTAGGCTTACGTACAGATGATATTATGATGTACCTGATAAATCAAGAAAAGGACATACGTGTTGTGAAACATTTTCAAGTCTTTTCAGGATATAAACATTAATGAAGATAAAACAAAGGCTCTAGCCATAAATTAGGTACCCACAAACAGATTATTTCAGCAATACCTACATTTATGGGGACACATTAAGATTAAGCATTTAAGAGTTTAGATTAAAAAGGCTTCTGTAATGATAACTAAGGATATGTGAGATGAGACTAAACAAAAGATAAGGAAAGAACTGAGGAACTGGAAACTCTTTACAATATGAACACTTCTTCAGATAGTACAAAACTTAAATGAAGCTGTTTAAATATCTCCAGTTGATATTATGTGATAGATGAGCCCCGTCTAAAACTAAGCAACATAAACAAATACCCTTTTATGTATCATTCATTAATTAAAAACTGTAGTATACAGTATTAAACACTTAAACCATTGTCATGAAAAATCCAAAGTTAAAAAAAAAAAAAAAAAATATATATATATATATATATATATAGATATAGATATAGATATAGTGTGTGAGTGTGTGTGTGTGTATATATATATATATATATATATATATATATCTATATATATATTGGTCTACTACTGTAGATCGAAATTACACTACTTCGAAATATGATAGTAGTGTCCCACTAACACGAAAGTGCACTTTCGCGAAAGTCACTAGAACAAACAAAGGGTTAAGTCTTGGGTAATGGATAGTGGATAGCTAGTAGGGCTATCCATTATCCTTAACCCAAGCCGTAACCGTAATGTCCGTGACTACCGCACCACAGTGCAGGAAATTGCATTTCCTCCACTGAGCAGTAATTACGGACCTATTTTCTGTACTGTGGTGCAGTAGTCACGGACCTTAGGGTTAGGGCTTGAGTTAAGGTGCACTTTTGCGTTAGTGGGACACTACTATCGTATTTCGAAATAGTGTAGTTTCGATCTATGGTAGTAGATCCGTTTATATATATATATATATATATATATCTATATGAACCTATGAACCTATATGCGCACACACAAGTTCCTACCACTAAAATAATGAGGATCTAGAACAACTGGAATGTATTGCCACAGTGCTTTTAACTTTACTAGGCATGTGATAAAAGTATGGTTATTCATATCTGGCCATTTGCATGCACTCAAATGCAATTGCCAGTATAATTCCCTCTTTTCAAGCAATAATAGCCAAGGTCCACCTCTAACATTTTTTGTGACCTATTCCAATATGTTAAAACTAAATTCATGCCCTTGGTAATTTTGTGTATGTTTAGCTAAAGCATTAGTAATTTTTGTTTTTTAATTTCATATATATGCTTTTAGATGGGTTCCCTTAGTCTACGCTAGTTTTTTCCAATGTAGAACCCTGGGCGTGATTGATATGGACTATCCCAGCACTGTCACAATTATATTTCCCTTGTATACAGTGATATCGCCCTTGGACCATAATCTGTTCATCAGTTTTTATATACTTACAATAACTACAATGTCAACATTTATTGATGCTAGAATACCTGTGCATCCCACCAATTTTTTCTTTCTCAAATATATTTTAAAAGCAAGTGCCCCTCATATAAACTATGATAGGTTTGTCCCCTAGTTTCTCCCTAATTGCCAAGTCGTCCCTCATAATATTCCAATTGTTAAGGATCCATTTAATCATTGTACTGTCGAGATTAAAAGTAGTAATAAATGAGTTAAGAAGCTCTAAATTATTATTATTACTACCAAAATTAAAAACTGGTATAATACCCCTGAACTTGTTACTTCATTCAGTATGGGGACGAAATGTCTTTCCTGCTTTTATCTCTAACTTCATAAACAAGTTCATCAAACATATTTTCCTGGTAACCCCTTTTATTAAACATTTCTCTAAGTATACAGCATTCCTCATCAAAGTGTTTGTCTAGTGTGATCATTTGAGTGGCTCTTACCAATTGGCCTTTCACTATAACTCTTTTTTGGGGGAGAGGGTAGGTGCTAGTATAGTGCAGGAATGCATTGGAATATGGAGGCTTCCTATTGATAGGGGAAATGTTTCTATTGTGGGGAATATCCTTCTTTAATAACACATCCAAATAAGCGATCCTGTCTTCCCCTATTTCATGGCTGAATTTCAAGAACTGTGTACAGTTATTTATATTCAGAAATGTATTCATCTCCCTCCATACAGTAAAGATGTCATCTAGGTAATGTACATACAATCTGCAAGAATCCTTAAATGGGTTGCTAAAATGGTGCATATATTCCCATTGCACCATTACAATATTAGCTAGCAGTGAGCCACAGTGGGACCTTATAGCCACCTCCTTCATCTGTAAATAGTATTGCCCCTCAAATATTATAAAGTTATTTTTCAATATTATTTCCAGTAATTCCTCGTATAAATTAATCACTCCTTGTGCAAGACTCTTACTGAACAAATAATTCCTAAACCATTGTACTCCTGTATCCTGGGCTATAACTGTATATAAATCTTTGACATCAACGGTAATTAAAATGTCATTTTCATTAAAGTCAGGATTTATTTTGTCCAAAAAAAATTCCACAACTTTTTACACACTTGCCCCCTCCTTCTTCAGCAATCCTTTCAGTTTTTGATCCAAAAACTTGGCACACGCACTAATAATTGATCCCCGCCCATCAATTATAGGACAAAAAGGTAGATTATTACTTTCCTTGTGTATCTTCAGTACCCCAAAGATTATGGATACCATGTTCAAATAGTTAAATTTTTCTATAGTGATGTGTTCAGTAAACATATCATTCGTTTGTATTCTAACTCTATTATATGCAATGAGATGGTTCTTGGTGACTGATTAACAAGTATCATCCTGAAGGATCTTGAACATTTTGTTAATATGCACAAACTTATCCATTGTAACCAGCCTTCCCCTTGTCCGGTTTCATAATTCTTAAATTATGACTCTTAAAAAAAACTCCAATTGGTTCCTTTCATGTCTGGTAAGGTTACAATCTGTATTAATACTCCTCCTACACATCATATTTCTTATGTCCAATTCACAGATTTTTTTTCAAACAATTGTAAAGCCAGATTAAATGTGATAGATATCCTAAAGCTATTCATAGCCAAAGACAGATAATTAAACATCAAGCTAAAATTTAACTTTCTTAAATAATGTTTAACATCCATTAATATGTCCACTATATTGGCTTTCCTAACAATGGACAACCCTTCAGCAAAAATGTCAACAATATCTGAATCAATAAAAACGGCTAAACACTTGTATACTTTGAAATCTCCTTCATTATTCTTTACAATTAACTAACATCTCATACTTAAAGTGTTCATATTGTACCTTATGAACAATCAAATTGTCCAGCATATTAATTTCTGCAGTCAGTTTCTCTGTCAGTTTCATGTTATGTTTAATTAAAAATTCCATATTCTCACATCCTTGTTTGTTGAACAAAGCCAGCAGATCATGATGTAGTACACAGTTCTTTTCGAAACCTGTGGAGTATGTCCATATATGTAACCCTTTAGGAGCCCTGTTAACCTTAATGGATTCCAAGAAATATGCATTCTCCAATTGTAACTTTTTTATCTTTAACAGTTTATACTCATATTTGTTCAAACGCTCATTTGTGGTACTCCCTCCCTGAAGTGGTTTCAAGTTGAAATCATGGTTTTGTTGCAGCCATTCAAGTGTTGACACATCCCCCATCCAGGAGCGATTCCTCATGGAACCACCACCACCATTGTTCCTTCCATCAGGATTCATGATATACCCTGAAACTCCTTCAGTTTTAATAGCATGGGAGTTATGTGCACCATATCCCCCTCCTTCGTGCAAACCATAACAGTTAGGCAAAAGCTCATCTAATCTTTAGGTTAATTAATGTACTAATAAAGTAAGATTCCCACTGGTCCTCTGCAATTCTCCCATCTCTGGTTCAGGGAAAGGTCATAGTGAAACAGATTGGCCACCTGTTGTCTTGGTACTCTTTAAAAATAGCAAACTCAAAAAAGAAAATGAACAAGCACAAACTAAATCCAAACAAAATGAAAAGACCACCAAACCACTGCTGAAGTCACTACAAAACTTCCTTTAATGACAGAGTTCAAATAAAATAAGAGCTTTCATCTAACAATATAAGGACTTCTTCAGAGAGTACAAAACTTAAATCAAACTGTGCATATATCTTCAGTTGATGCCATGTGATAGACAAGGCCCTAATAAAACTCAGTTTCTTAAAGCAAAATACACACAGTACCCTTTTATGTATTGTTCATTAGTTAAAAAAATAGTATAAATTATTAAACACTAAATCGTTGTCATAAAAAATTCTAAGTTAAAAAATGTGTGCGCACCTGTGTGTGTGTGTGTGTGTGTCTCTCTCTCTCTCTATATATATATATATATATATATATATATATACGGGTCCCCTTCATATGATTGAACCTTCGAAAGTTCAAACGTTCTTAATGGAGATCTCCATACAGCGTGGAACTGGAAGATTTCCCTTTTCCGCACTGTAGTGCGATATCAGAGTAGTATATATAAATAGGTGGTATGGGGGGGTGCAGGGGGCTTGCTCCTCTGTTAAAACTGTTGATGTAATTTTTTCTTTTTTTTTTTTTTTTTTTTTTATTAGATGTTCGAACTTTCAAAAGTTCAGTCATATGGTCTCGGCCATATAAAAGTTGAACTTTTGAAAGTTCGATCATCCGAAGTAGGCCCACACATAACATGCATACGTGTGTGTGTGTATGTGTGTGTGTATGTATATATATATATATATATATATATATATATATATATATATATATACACACACACACACATACACATACATACACACGTTTCTGCCATTAAAATAATGAGGTTCTAAAACAGCTTGAATTTTATTGGCACACTGCTTTTAACTTCAATAGGCATGCAGTAGAAGTATGTTCTTTCGAACCTGGCCAGTTGCTTGCATTCAAATGCAGTTGCCAGTATAATTCCCTCTTTTCAAGCAATAATGGCCAAAGTTCACCTCTAACATTTTTTGTGACCTTTTCTAGGATGGTAAACCTAAATTCATGCCCTGGTAATTTTGTTTATGTTTAGCTAAAGCATTAGTAGTTTTTTCTTTTTAATTTCGTATATATGCTCATAGATGTATTCCCTTAGTCTACGCTAGTTTTTTTCCAATATAGAACCCCATAAGCATTTCTGTTTGAACCTTTCCTTGATTTTCTTATTTGTCTGCTTTATACACACTTTCATAAAATTTTTGAAATGTTTCTAGTACCTCTACAGGATCTCTTGTTATATTCCTTGTTAGGTCCCCTAAGCTTGGCGACAACCCTTTCTACTTTCTGTTGCCTGAGTCATTGTGCTAGAATTTTTTCTGCTCTGGAGTTATTATCAGAAAACAGTTGCTTAACAGCAGTATTTCTAAACTCATGCATATTATGGAGGTAATCCCTTATTTTCCGTTTAGCATTCTGCTGTTGCTCCTGTTCTTGTTCTTTGAGATTCCCCATATTCTGCAATACCTTAAACTTTGTCATCCCTTTAAATAATTCTTGTTAATTCTTAACCGCATGTCTCTTTAATTTCCACCCTATTTTAAACTCCACTTTAATTTTATCCTACTCCCTAGATATATTTTCAAAAGAAATTTATATAATTTCTAGTAACTCCTGAGTAATTTCCGCTACATTTTCCTTAAATTCCTCTCATTTCAAAAGATAGCTGAGAAAGCCACCAGTGTCTCATTTTTATTTCATTACCCTGGATTTTTATTTTAGTTATTATTGGCGTGTGATCTGAAATTATTGGATGCATTTCAAAACTTTCAATTAAATGCACATCTTCTCTGAAATATATATTCTGTCTAGTCTTGACCAGTTTTTGTATCTTGGAGAATAATGTGTAAATTCACTCAGAATCCTACTACTGAATTCACATCTTCCATGCCAAATATTTTCATAAATTTCCTCAAAAATCTACCTTTCTTTGTTGTATTTTCCCCTCTGGGTCCCCAGATGCATCTTCAGTGCTGCATATCAAATCCCAGTCCCCACCTATAAGTAATATTCCCTGTGCTCAAAGCTGATTATTTCTCCCAGAATTTTTGTAAGCTCCAATATAGCAGTTTTAGGTGGAATATAAATACATGCCAGTGTAATCTTCCTCCCTTGCCAGTAGCCCCTTACTACTACAAATCTGCCGTTATTATCCTTTTTAATACTCTTCTATCACTATTGGAGCTCTTCTTATAATTAATGTAAGTACTCCCCTTTTCCTTTGTCCCAGATATTCCGCTGAATAACCATCCTGAAAACCTTTCATCTGATGTTGTCATTCTTCATTTATCCTTGACGTAGGGGACTCTGTGGGGACTCTGCTCTGAGTCTCGGAACCGGATCGGCCGTTATAACAGCTCATGAGAACCAAAAACTCTCAAGCTAAGTCTCTGCCAGAATACCCCTCTCTAGATTACCTCAGAGCTCATTTCCCACTCTTTTCCGTCAGCCAGATTCTCTTGTCAGTTGTGTATTTTTATTGTTTTTTCGCTCGAGTCCTTTGAAATTTTTTATAACTCTATATAAATCTTTCAAATATTTTTTTCTACCCAGTTAACCCATAGTTTGCTTATACTATCCCTCTCCCTTTACACTTCAGTGTTCTTCCCTACCATTGTTGGTAGTTTTCTGTTTATTTAGAAATAGTTTTACTCTGTTAGTTCTTTTTTGTGAGTGAGTGTGTTGCTATTATCTCATGGTATCTGTTCTACCATCATTGGTAGTTCTTTCCTTTTCCCGTACCTCTTGGTAGTTCTGACCTACCATTGTTGGTAGCCCTTTCCTTTCTCTCCCTTCCTTCTCCAGTGTGTGTGTGTGTGTGTGTCTGTGTGTGTGTGTGTGTGTGTGTCTGTGTGTGTGTGTCTGTGTGTGTGTCTGTGTTTCTGCAAGTTGATAATTTTTCTTAAATCAGCATGGCAGATAAAACTAAAGGAACAACTGGTTTCAAGCAGTGTCACAATTGCATTAGGAAAATGCCCAACTTTGATGGGCATTCTTGTTGTGTTTACTGCTTGGGCCTGGCACATTTACAGGAAGATTGTGTTCTGTCAAGCCTTCAGCCACTGGGCTCTCGTAGAAACAAAAATAAAACTGATTTTGAAAGTTCTGATTAAAACTTTCTTTGAGGAGGCTTTGTCTAGTTAGCAGTCTAAGTCTGATGTGTTTTTGCCTTTTCCCCCCTCTTTTTCTAAATCTGGACACGGACAGAAGAGGAGTCACTCAATGCCGGTGTCCCCTTTAGCTCTGGCTGCCAAGAAACATAAATCTTTGGTTCCCACACTCCCCGCAGAACCGAAGTTGAAAGTCAAAAAATCCACGGAACCAACTTCTTTGGCATCGGCTGTGGTATCTACTCCTGCGCCGCAGGTTTCGTTGCTGGCCACCATGGTAAGGACTGTTCAAGCTACTCCACTGGTACCGGTGCCTTCTGAAATTTTGGAACCAATACATCCCCCGGTGTCACCAATAACTTCACAACCAGGTTTTATTTTGCTTCACAGGACAAGGTATTCCCACTCAGTTGATCATTTTGTGGGGCAACTTCCAAGCCCCTTTCTAGAGAGACCGGAATCTCCCTGAAACTTTTCTGTCCATTCCTCCAGGAGTCTGACAAAAATCGACATTGTGAGGTTGGTGGATCAGCTCCTTGTGGCCAGGGGTCTTGCAGTCTCTTCCCAGGCCTCACTCCCTTCTGGAGATGTGACTTCCTCTCCTAGGTCTCCTCCAAATTTTCTTCCTCTTGACCTCCTCTGAGGATTTAGAGATTGCTACTCCAATTCCTCCGGTTCCGGCTGCTCCAGTACTGACAGCCTTTACACTTTCGGTTCCAGAGTCTGCCCTGATTCTTCGGCTCCATCGGAACCAGTGGACTCCTGGGTCCGTAGTTTCGCTTGATAGATCCAAGGGGCTTGGATCGACCCCAGTTTTTATTCGAGGCCAACTTTGACTCTTGGAGCCTTGGCACGCACGGGCTCTTTCCCAGCTCTGATTTCGGGGGTGGTTTCTTTGTAATGGGGTGTGGGACCACAGTTCCGAGGTTGTCCTTCTCAGTTCCTGGCTCCCATCTGTCTTCAGAGGGTGGACCTGCCTTCCAAGTGCTGGAAAGGGTATTGGCCTCTGCAGGTTCCCAGCTGGCCCCTTCCCTATCTGAGTATTATCCTAGAACCCCTTCTTGTCCAGGGCTTCCACCAGCCTCCATTCCTGGACAGTGAGCACCAAAGCTGCAGAATACCCCTGCGCAGGGACCACCTTCTTCAGAGTCCTCCACTGAGCTTCCCACTGAGGAGGTGCCCTGGAAGAAGATGTGTAAGAGGAAGCACCTAGATTTTTCAGAGGAATCTGTCACAGAGGACACAGACTTTGATGATGGGGAGGGTTCCCATCGGTCAGCCCCAGAAGACATCTCCTTTGGAGACATTCTAGAAATATTGAAACAGTGGAGTGACTGGAAGCCCAAAGACCCTACCTTGGATGAGTCAGCATACCTGCAAACTTTGGTGCTCGCCCATCTACCTCTTGGGTGACGTCACCTGCTGACGATCTTGTTCATTTGATTGTGTAGCGGGCTTTGAAGGCCACTGACTCTGTAGAGCCAACCCCCAGGAGACCAGCCACTGACTCTGTAGAGCCAACCCACAGGAGACCAGACAAAATTGTAACCGTGCTGAAGGACCATCAGTTTTGGGCTAAGGGGTTAGCAGTAGATGCTATTGTGGTTGCGGCAGCCACCAAGAAGGAATTTGCAGAAGAGAGTTCCACTGTTCATCCCCCTAAAAGAGAGTCCAGGGTGATGGACAGATTTGGAAAGTGGGCATATGCATCATTGACCTTCACTTTAAGGTCCTTGAATTTCATGGCACACTTTACTAGACTACAAAGGGATCCGATCAAGAAGCTGTCTGATATCCTTGCAGGAGCTGTGTCTGAGGAAGCTCAAGATAAAGTGGCCTCCCAACTGGCTGTTCTGGAGTCTATTTACAGCTCATCCATGAAGCTCATTGCACATGCAGCCGAAGGGACGACTAGGGCAATGGGTTCTGGCATTGCCATAAGGAGGCACACCTGGATGCGCTTGTGTGAGTTTGTGGAGCCATTTGAATCTTCGTTCATCAGTGCTCCTTTAGATGGATTGTCATTGTTTGGCCCCAAAGTCAAAGAAACCTTAGCCAGGTGTGAAAAAGATTGAAAGACTCTTATCTGCAGTGGGCAACGTTTTTTGGCTCCCCCCAGTGGTCCTTTTCCAGGAACCATAGGAGCGGAAAGGTGTGGTTCAAAAAATCCCAAGGGCTTTTTCAGGACACATATTGGCAGTGGCTCCCCTCAGGGCAGAGGGAAGAGCTCCAGTGGAAGACATTGACCCAGCAGCGGGGGTGGCCCACAAAATCAGGGTTCCAGAGATTCTTTCTCAGGGAATCCCGACCAGCGCTCCTGGAAGGGAGCCCAATTGTTTGCTTCAAGAGGCAGTGGGGGGAAGGTTATCCTTGCACTCAAGAGCCTGACAACAAATAACCACAGATACTTGTGTGCAAAGGAGCATTTCCAGAGGATTCTACATTCTCTTCATTCTCATTCTAAGAACAGAAAGAAGATTCCTTGATGTTCCACCCAGTCAGAGGGATCAGTCAGTTCTGGAAGTTTAAAAGCTGCTAGAAAGTCATCCAAGAAATACCACCAGACCAGATAAGATCTGGATTTTACTCGAAGTTCTTTTTGGTGCTAGAAAAGACAGGGAACTTGAGACCAGTTTTAGATGTCAGCCTTCTGAACAAGTTTGTTCAGCAATCAAAATTCCGAATGGTCACGGTTCAGTCTGTCCTACCCTTCTTGGAGGAAGACAATTGGATGTGCTCCATAGACCTTCAGGGCACATATTACCACATAAAAATGGACAAGTGCTGTAGAAAGTTCCTCTTCTTTTGGCTAGAAATAGAATAGAATAGATTAGTACTAAGCTAACTGCCCTTGTGAGCCATTTTAAGCCTAGCCAATTATCCCTTGTGAGACTCAAACCCTGCACCTTGTGTTTGTAAGGCAAACACCTTAACCATTAGACCACCCTCCCAACCAGCCATTCACTTTCAGTTCAGAGTGCTGCCCATTGGTCTCACCACAGCCCCCAGTGTGTTCAGCAACTGTATAGCAGCAGTAACAGCTCACGTGAGACTGCACGGATTCTGAGTGTTTCGATATTTAGATGACTGGCTTGTCAGTCGTCACAGCTCCCACCAGGCATTTTCTGCATTAAGCAACAGACTTTATTCTAATCTTTTTGCTCATCTAGGCATTAAAGTGAATCCAACAAAATGCTATCTAAGTCAGCTTAAGATCTGGAGTTTATAGCAGCCTCCCTAAATACTACCACTTGTACAGCTTCCCTTCCTCTACACACATTGCAGAAGATAATGTCACAAGAGCAAGCTATTCTCTCCAATGACAAGGTATCTGCACTATTAGTTCTACAAGCTGTAGGGTTCATGGCAGCAGCCATCACCCTAGTCCCACTAGCAAGATTTCACAAGACTCCTCCAGTGACTTTTGGCATCCCAATGGTCTATCCTGACCCATCCCATTTTAATCACCAGTCATTGCAAGAAGGACTTATCCTGATGGATGGAATCCGAGGAAATTGTCTTAGGCCAACCTTTTGTTTCACCCTAGCCCAAAGCCATAGTGATCACGGATGCATCCCAGATTAGGGGGGGGGGCATTATTTGGGCAGAACAGTCTAAGGCACTTGGTCCCGGATAGAGGCCAGTTTGCATATTGAAGGCAGTGCATGTAGCGTTGCACGCCTTCCAAGATGCCCGCCCTCTAGAAACAATTGTGATTCAGTTAGACAATATGTCAGTAGTCTGGTACATCAACAAATGGGGCGCAACCAACTCTTTTCCTCTGAGTCGAGAAACTCTTAGTGTGGCAATGGGCGATTTCTTCCAACCATTTTCTAATAGCAACACACATCCAGGGGAGTTCAAATGTGATGGCATACAAGTTGAGCAGATGCGTCCTCCTGCCACACAAGTGGTCTCGCAATCCTAGAGTGGCGGAGCAGATTTTCCATCGCTGGGGCCAGCCTTGTTGTGATCTGTTTGCATCTCCCCGAACCACAAGTGCAGCAGCTAATTCACCCTCAGGGGGAGTCCCCGAGAGATGCTGTCCTTCACGATTGACCCTCAGGACTACTCTATGCCTTCCCTCCTTTCCATTGATTCCTCTGTTAAAGAAAGCCATCAGGTTAAAGAACAAGGTGAACCTCATTGCCCCCTTCTGGCCTCGACATGTCTGGCTCCCCTTTCTGTGGCCTCACCTAATTCACCATCCATGGACTCTGGACCCAAATCTGGATCTCCTGAACCATCCACAGGGACTGGTGCACCCCAATCAACAGAACCTCTAGCTTACAGCTTGGTTCCTCCAATTAAATTAATCGTCAGGCAGAATAACCTATCATCTCCAGTCCAAAAACTGTTGTTGGCTTCTCATAAACCTTCCACCAGGAAATTTTTTCACAGCAAGTGGAAAAGATTTTCTATTTGGGCACACAATAATGGTCTTAATCCCTTCTCCGCACTGGTTGAAAAGGTATTGGCATTTTTAACTATGCTTTTTGAACAAGGAGCTATTGTTTCTACTATTAAAGTCCAACTAGCCGCTATTTCCAATTTCCACAATGGCTTCGAAGACCACTTGTTAATTTTGCATAGGTTGTGTGAAGTGTTTATGAAAGGAACCTTGCAGTTCAAACTACCTTATAAAGATCCTCTGGCTCCCTGGGATCTTACTATGGTTCTGCATTCTTTGGTTCTTTCCCCCTTTGAGTCAGTGGCTACTTGTTACTTGTTTCTTTCATGGAAGACCATTTTACTGATAGCCGTTACCTCTATCAGAAGAATTTCAGAGATTCAAGCGTTATCTTCAAAACCTCCATATTTAATTTTTCATAAGGATAGGGTTTTGGTAAGAACCACCCCATCATTTCTTTCTAAGGTAGTCTCAGAAACTAACATTAATCAATCCATTGATTTACCTGTCATCTTCCCAAATTTTTATAGCACGATTTAATATTGCTTACATTTGCTAGATGTCCACAGGCAGTTGCATTTCTACCTCAACAGAATTAAGGAATTTAGAAAGTTGGACCAGTTATTTATCTCCTTTTCGGGTCCATCTCTGGGTAAACCTGTTTCAAAGGTCACTTTATCAAGGTGATTGAGAGAGAGTATTACCTTCATCTACAATAAGAAAAATCTCTAATTTACCAACACCAGTGAGGGCGCATTCTACTAGAGCAATAGCCATGTCTGCTGTTTTCCATTCAAAGGCTTCCATGGATGAAATATGTGCACCAGCAACCTGAGCTACTCCACATACCTTTATCACTCGTTACAAATTGGATCTGGTCTCCAAGGGAAGAGTACCCTTTGGCTCTGTGGTGCTCAGGAATATCCTTCCATAAGGCCTCCCAAGATCTAAGTTAGCTGGGGACTCTGTCCCATATGTCAAGTATAAATGAAGATTGACAACATCAGATAAAGAAGTTATGTTCTTACCATAACGTTCCATCTGTGTTGTCGATCTTAATTTATCCTTGGCTCCCCACCCTCCTTCCCTCTCCTTCAGACTCCTTGGAGGATCAGAGTCTTCCCCTGGTTATCTATTATCTCATATATGACCTTTGACATAGCCTGTTCAGTTTATATAGAGCTGTTTTTCTGTCTTACTATGCAGCTGCAAACTCAGTCTGAGGTAATCTGGAGATGAGTATTCTGTGTAGAGACTTAGTTTGAGAGTTTTTGCAAGCTGTTATAATGGCTGAGCAGTTCAAGAGTCAAAACCGAGTCCCCTACGTCAAGGATAAATGAAGATCGACAACACAGATGGAATGTTATGGTAAGAACTTTCTTTTTTTTTTTTCACATTCACATGTTCAGTTGTTTCCAAATGTGTCTCTTGTAGCATAGCTATTTGCAGTCTACATTTTTTTAATATAGTTCACTACTTTAACTTTTTTGTATATATATATATATGTGAGAACATTTGCATTTAAAAACAATATAGAAAGAATCATCATGTTCAAGTTATTTTCCCACCTTTTTTTGTTAAATGTCTAGTTCCAGCTTTTGTGTTGCATGCTTACACTAATGTTTGGCAGGTTGATCTTGTATACAGTTGTTTATTGTCATACCCATTTAAGCCAATGTCACATCTTACTAAACTTTTTGTTTTATTGAAAGTCCTCAAAAAAACTTTTAATAGTAAAACACAAAACTATGTACATCTTCAAGTATTGAAGTTTTAAGGAGCAATTGTCACAGACTGACAGCCACACTCACAAGCTAGGTTAACCTAAAAGGAAGGTTATTCATGCTAATATGCATGGTACAGCCTTTGCTTCTACTAAGTGCTGTTTCATTCTGTCTTATCTTTATTACTCTCCCCGGTTGGGAAAACACTTGAATGCTTTCAGAAAACATTATCTTCTACTGCTCTTTATCAGATTGTCTCCTTGTGGTCATGTGAATTAGATAGAGAGTTGCTTCTACGAGCATTTGTTTATTTGCTTGACAATGTTCTTTTTTGTTTATTTGCTTTCTCTTAAAACTGGTTACTAGATCAAGCCAAGGGCCTTAATCTAGTCATTTCTGTATGCAAGAGTGAAAAATGCCCATCAGTTTTTTCTTCTATCCTGATCATTTGATTAGGCTTTTCTTCTTTTTTTATATTACAGTGTGCACATTTCTAAACCAAGGAGAAAGAAAAAAGAAGGAAAAGAAAAAAAACGGGCAACTGTTTACTTTAGTATCCCATTGCACTCAAAAATAACTGAGAACATTTTACTTTATAGCATGCAGATTGTATTGTGCATTATAAAAATATTACTATTAAGAACAAAGCTTTGTTTTACTTACGGTTAACTCTTTCCTTCCTCTTCCCCCTTCTAAATGTTCATCCAAACATTAATGGCTTGAAGCAGGGAATATGCTTTAGAGTCCCTTACAAGTTTTACAAAGTCAAAAAAGTCCAATATTTAAGGTTTTCTTGTTCTCTCGTTTCCCACGCATGATTAATGCTTTGTAATCACACATTTATTTGTCAATTTCTGAGTTGCTAATTTTATTACTGTTGATCTCCATCTCCCAAATCCAGTCTCTTGATTCATTTCCATTGTGCTCCTGGTTCTTCTAGTCAACTCTTGTGCTTATTTCTGTCTCTCAAGCGTTTTCTGTTGAAACATTGTGAAAGGTTTCACTGGCATAGTCACTCTCTGATCTTTATTACCAGAAGCACAAGAAGTCGAATCTCCTCCTGTTTCATAACTCACTTTTTGTTGGACCTACTTTTGCATTTCCTCCTTAGCTTGCTCTGCGTCAAAAATGATTTTGGCCCTCCAGGAAATAATATTATAAAAATAGCTGTGTACAGCAGTTTGAATCTCACACCTGATTCTTAACATTCCCTGATTATTGGAATAAAATTACTCATCTTCTGCCTGTTGTACAACGAGTAATCATTTTCCACAAGCAGTCTACTGTCTCCAACTTTTAATACTTTGTCTTGCCACAATTTTGTCAGAATCAACTCCTTCTGCTGGTAGGATTGCATCTTTAGTATTAAAGGCCTGGGTTGCTTACTCATGGCCAGGTTTGGAGCATACAGTTGATGTGCCCTTTCAGTTAACAACTCCTGCTGTTGAATACCTGTTCATTCGTTTATTTGCACTTTCATAAAATTAATACAGTTTGTTCCTTACAGCTTATCAGGTACTGCAGAAAATCTCAGGTTTTCCCTATGTGCTCTGTCCTCCAATTATATTATTTTTTTGAAACATTTCTTCTTGAGCAGTCTTTTATTCAACCATCCTTTTCTTCATTTCGATCTCTGATTTTTGCAGTTTTATCACCTCATCTGAATATCTTTTTAAAACGTCCTTCATTATTTCAGCCTTTTTTGAGTTGATATACCCCTTCAGTGTTTTGTTTATTTTAATCGGCTCTGAGTACATTTGACTTACTTTTTTACTCTAGGTTACTGGAGGTCATGTCTTGCATCAACGCTGGAGCTTGCACTGCTTTTTGCTGAACAGCTGCAGAATTCTTCCTAGTCAGTGTTTTTTCCTCACCTTTTGTGATTGATTTTCTTTCAGATTCTCTGTATTTCTTTTTTGCTGGCATCCAGGCTATGCAGTTACTAGCCAGTTACTAAATTTTACCCAAAAATGCGAGTTTACTGGTTTTGTCCTACGAGTTTCTGTTTTCACACTGGGAGAGCTGAAATTAAGCTGATACTCATTGTGCAGCTGTCTTAAAATTCCTGAGAATATTTTCTTCTTCTTCCACTTTGGCGTACAGAATTTGTAACTGTCAGGTACACATGTGGATGTTTATTCTGTATTGTGTAGAGTGTTTGAGGGAATTATCTGCTTCACTTTATTCAGAAGGCGGTTTGTGTAACTATCCCTTTATTACAAGTGTTTCTTATGTATCTAAACCTGTGTTGAAGGATGTGCATGATTATGCAGATACTGTGTTTAGGACCATTGCTGCTGTTACTGTGACTGTTGAGAGGAAATGCAAACCAAGTTTGCTGATAAAATAAAGTCCGAAATTTTAAATTCAGCTTTGGGTAAGGAGGTGATGTTTGAACTGTTTGGTTACCCAGGTTTTCAAGTAATTTGATAAAGAGGGAAATTAATACAAGGCATTTCTAAGATTTTTCAAGTCACTCTTTGTAAATCTCCCAAATCCTTTATTCCTTTTACAAAGCAAAAACAAGCAAAAGGAATTCCTGTTTTTTCGGGCCAAACCGGGAGCAAAGGAGAGGTGGCAGAATAGGAATAACAAAGAAACAAGGATAATTTCCAAAAAAGGGACAGACTTAATTTTACAGAATGGCTAAGCTAGCATTACATCCCCTTCCTCTCCTGTCCTCATCTCTCAAAATATGTTCCAGAAACTGGTTCTTTTCATGCACATTTGGAAATATTATTTCAGACTCTCGGGTGCTACAGGAGGTTTACACAAGCAGTCCTTTCAGGGGAATTTTCCCCACCAAAGTATTTTTTCCTCAGATTCTTCATCACTTTTTCACCTTATGAGTCATAGAACCAGTGCCTGTAGATCAAAGAGACAAAGGCTTCTATTCTCGAATGTTTCTGATGCCAACGATGGGACCTTCTGGGAGAGCAGTTCTAGATCTTTCCTTTCGTAAACTACATATGAATATGCCAAGATTCAATATGTTGACCCTTCAGTCTGTTACCTGTCATCCTGTCAAGAAGTGTTATGATAACATTAGATCTTAAAAATTGGTTATAATCACATTCCTATAGCTTTATGCTTCAGGACATTTCTCAGATTTTGTGTGTCAGGGTCACATTATCAGTTCTTTGCATTACCTTTTATGTTATCTACAGCTGTCAGGGTCTTTACAAAGTATGTAGCTCCTGTGATATTTCATTGCAGACAGCACAGCATTCATTTTTTTCTTATTTAGACAACTTTTTTTTTGCCAAGTGTTTTTCCCCTACCAATGGCAAGAGTCCTTAGCATGTGTTTAATCTCTTCTGACCAATCTGGTCTTCTGAATAAATATTTAAAAATCCTCCTTAACTCAGTTATACAGGATCATCTTTCTGGGGGTGTCTTCTAGACATTTCCCAACAAAATGCTTTTTTGATTTGGGAGAATGTAGATATTTATCTGGAAACATTCCTGGCTTTTTCCAGTCTGAGACTTCTGCAAGAGAATTTCTCAAGATCCTAGGGTTCATATCTTCCTTAATTGTCATGCTTCATGTCACAAGGTTACAGATGTGAAAAATTCAGTCTTTTCTGGAAAAAAAAATACATGGACTCAACATTTGCAACTGCTGGAATTTCAGATTCCAGTTTTGGGATTTTTTAAAAAAAGGAACTGTACTGGTGGAGACAACAGATAGAAGGAATTCCAGGTCCCCCCTTTCTCCTCTCATCCTAAGAAATATGTAAGTACAGATGCCTCAGATTTTGCTTGGCGAACAATGTCTATGGGGAAAATGTGCAAGGCCTATAAAATTCTGGAGAGAGACCAAAGCGCACAAATGTCAGAGATGTGTGTGATCCATGCCTTGAAACCTGTATTTCCCCAAGACCTCTACAGGTAATTACAGGCAACACAACTGCTATGTAGTACATAAACGGGGTCACCAGGTCTTTCCTTCTCTGCAGGTTGGCTGTGATAACTTGGGTGTTAGCTCTTCATCATTCCATAACCAACTAAGCATCTTACATTCCGTCACAGCAAAATGTAGTAGCAGGTAAAGTGAGCAAGACTGGACAAGACCCTCAGAATTGGAAATTAAATGAGCAGGTCTTCCAGAATTTGAACCAGTTGTGGCAAACATCTAAAGTAGCTCTTTTTGCCTTCTTTCATAACAGACAACTTAGTAAATTGTGCACCAGGGCTCCTTGCAAACAAGCCTGGTTAAATAGATATGTTTTCATTCCACTTGTCAGCATTGTTCCTTTTTGCATTTCCACTTATATCCAGGGTAATTCTGAAAATTTAGGACTGTCCAGAAATTATTGTATCGATTCCCTTTTGGCCCAGGCAGCATTGGTTTGCCCTTCATATGGAATTAGCCAAGGACAGTTACTACAAGCTTCCTCAAAGACTAGACCTACTTACACCAGACGGGGAGTTTAATATACTCCAGTCTCAAACAACTATGACTAATTGCCTGGATGATTCCATTTTGATTCCTTTTTTCATGAGGCCATGTGACGGGTACTAAACGAGACAAGAAAACCTGCTACTAGAAAATCTTATATTGGTAAACAGAAAAGATTGGGTCCCATCCGGGATTATGTACCACTGGTTCTTAAATATTTGTGTTGAATTACTTCCCTCTGCCCTGTTTTATTCCTCTGTCAAGGTATACCTTGTGGCCATTTCAACATGACTGTCCATGGATCCTTGCTTAATGTCTCTGTTTTTGGTAAAACAGTTTCTGAATGGGGTTTGCATCTTAGTCCTGCTAGAAAACAGGTGACGCCTTTATGGGAAGGTTAGGAAGCATGGCGTAAAACATCAGCCAAAGCCTCTTTCATTTTTACTCGCTGCAAACCCTTCCTTGGATAGTAAGGAATTGATCTTATGACTGTCATCACCTGATGTGTGGGAAGGAAGAGGGGAAAGTACCCCACTTTGGGGGAATAATTCCCAGATTTAATTGCAGCATGCTCCCTTGTTTGGAGTATGCAGAGTCTACTTTCATAAGGAGTAGACCCATGGCTTCTCTAGCAGGAGCATAGAGGTTGTATTCAGGCCCAGGAATGCTGACCTGCTAGCTTCCTTGTAGCCCTTCACAAGTCCTTGGGTCACAACCAAAGGTCTTGCAGGCTTCTGCAGCCTCTGCAGTGACTGGTTGGTCCACAGTCATTCCTAGGCAGTGGATATGCAAGCAGTGTCTTTACATAGTGGGATGTGACTTACTGGGAATGCACACTTGTAGAATATAGTCTTATGCTAGGGCATGGCCTGGCAAAGGCTTCCATGGTGCCAGTGTCCCCATGATGTGCACCTTCTTTCACATTTGGAACCTGATGCTCTCCTCACAGCACCTACTTCCCCCTTTCATAAAGTATTAAGTGAGTGCCAGTTACTTCTTGCAATAGCTAGCAGTTTGTTGGTAAACTTTGTTTGAATTTTTCTTGGTTGGAGAACTAGGAGGACTGTGGTCCTTGTATCAAAAATGGAGAAAAGCAATGATCATTCTCTATCTATTCTTGAATAATCCCTCTTTTTGAGAAGTACTCTGACTGATAAGGGACTATGTGGACTGGTTTGCATCTCCTTTACTTTTTCCATAAAAAGAGACCTAACCCATAGCTAGGGTATAAAGGATGAAGAGCTCCAAGTCATCTCCCGATGAAACCTCTTCCACAGCATTTGTGTAGGATACCATTCTGGCAGCCTGGATGTGCACCCACATTCTGATCTTCTAGTCCCTAAGAAGGATGGAGCCCTCTACAAACCTTCCGAGGATGGAGTTGCATCCTTTACAGTATTCTATAGCAGACTGCTGCGCAGCATGTGCATTCGTCAGCGGCCCCTGAGAAACGAATACCCTTCCACCTTGTTACCATAAATGTAATCTAACATTTTCAACAGGGTGGGCAAGAGGGTGTTATTTTCTTCATCTCTTTTCCTCAAAAATGGACTTGCCTGTCTCGTATGTCATTTCTTGTTCTCATTTGTGGCTAAGGCATTGGAAAAGCTGGCAGAATTCCTGATTCTAAAACCGGGGAGTCTCTGTAGAAGATCTTGATGGGTTTCATCTTGCCTATTGTAGTTTTCACTGCACAAACATTGGCTAGGTCAACAACATGTAGTGTGTGCATCTGTCCTGTATGGCATAGTTCAGACTCTCAATTTTCAAGGATGAGCTAAGGCACTCTTTGTCTGGTACCCTTTCCTAGGAGATATCCTTTGGTTGGCTTCATAGGACATAATTTGAAACTCTGAAACAGAAAGTAGATTTAAACTAGGATGGTGTCTGTGATACTCTGCCCCCATCTTCTGCTTCTTGGTTTAGGCTAGTCCAGTATCCCAGGATCAGTGGTCATTTCACAGGTAGTGTAATGGGCTCAAGTGTCAGGCAGTCCTTTCCTTAGTGGGTCCCCTGCTTAGATTCCCTGAATGCAGACTTCATAGGGAGCTCTGCATCAGCTAAACAGTTCATTGGGACTGCACATAGGATGCTGGTCCTTCAGGTTTGCTCCTACTTCAAGAACCATTGCCATAAACTGTTGTGTTCTAGATGTGGCTTCAGGCACCCACATTTTGGATGACTTAGGTTTTCCCTTTCAAAATCCCAGACTTTTACTGTCCCTCAAACAAGCTGCAGGGCTTGTTACTGTTTTGGAAAGATGATTATTTTGTTCCTCTTTTCCTCATTTCAAAGAGTACTTGTAGGTTTTATCTAGTTCTGGGCTTCAGTGACTTCAGCAGTCACAACTTTGGTTTCAGTTCTAAGCAGAGACCCTGCAAGGGAGTCTTGCCCTTGATTTGAAAGAGAGCATGGATGGTGTCAGTGGACTTGAGGGATTCCTTCCAGTAATCAGTGTCTGGGGATCCCTATATATTCCTTTGATTTGATCTGGGTCAGCATCATTTTCTATGCAGGATTCTACTTTTTGGGCTGTCATCTGTGCAAAAGGTGCTTACTAAGATTCTAGTCAAGATGGTAGACACCTTGCATTAGAGGTATCTCCTAATCTTTCCATGTTTAGATGGCTGACTTCTGTTGATTCCTCAACAAACTGCATTGTTGAGGCCTTTTCCTGAGTTCTTCCATGGTTATAACTGCTGGAGTTCTCTGTAACTTGAGAGTTATCTTTGTTCCCTTTCAGAAGATGATCATTCTGCAGTGTTACTTGTTCTAACTTTAAAGGTGGTCCCAAAACTAATGCATTTATCTTCTCAGGTGATGAAATAGAGATGAGTAGACATTCAAACCCTTCAGTTTATTTTGGACCTTTTCCCACAGTCTTTGCAGTCCTGTTGGCATTCTGCCAAATAATGATGCTTCATTGGACAGTGATGTGCTACTGACCACCAATCATCATGCCCTTACTGACTTTCTATTGGTCCTTGTCCAGTGTTACCAGGCTGTGGGCACTTCTCATCAGTCTCGGTACATGTTTTTCCATTCCTGCTGCTTAGCCCTTCACTGGTTCTGATGACACATACTTTCCTTCCGGGTTGGGGACCCCACTTCAGATCCACTCTGGTGCAAAGCAGCTGCAGCACTCAGGAGCACATTACACACAAACTTGCATGAGTTGAGGGCAATACCTCTTGTTTTATGCTGTGTTAGAGGAAAGCTATCTTCCTCCTTTATAGAAAGATGATACAGGTCAGACTGTGCACCATAGCCAAGGCATCACCCTCACAGACGTTCACCTGTCAGGAAGATGAGTGTACCGGTAGACTCTCAGCTGCAATTCCATGTTTGATTGATATATATTTGCCACAGAGGAGAGTGTAGTCTTTCCCCTTTTCTGCCGAGTCCAGCATGACAAGGGTGAGTTGGCAGTGGGAGCCATTTGTTTTCATTGGTGAAGAAGATACCTGCATACCTAACTACTTTTCCTCTGATTTCACAGTGCTAGCAGAATTAATAGAAACAAAAAAAGCTTTTTTTTTTCTTTTCAGCCTGTTGTAGCTTAGAAAGGAAGTTTCAGGTTGTAAAGTCCCTGTCAGTACAGGCTTCTGTCTTGGTTCAAGCCAAAGTGACCTCCCATGAGTGGGGTGACGGCTGACGTCATCTTTCCCTTAGGCTACTTATTTAGAGATCTCTTTGTCTCACTGGACCTCAGAGGTCTTCAAAGTAATTGGTGAATCTGCAGATGATTTTAACCTACTTCAGCTATTTGATTTTGGGTACTCATAAGCAGTCTAACTGTAACTCAATACATGCTTATCAAGCAGCTCCTAAAGTTTTTTATTTTTTGAAAAGTTTGTTAGTCCTCTGTTTTTGCCAGCTAGTCCAACAAATTTGAAGTATATTTTTAGTATTTTTTGACTTTGTCCCATCTCACTAACCTCCTGACTTGGAAATCAGGAGAGGAGGTGGTAGCGTGGAATATTGACATTTATCCAACAAAGCAATGGGATTTTTGTTGATTCTCACACACCCCTGTTGGCTATATAACATGATGCATTACTCATCTGCTGAACAGTTTGGGTGCATATATCCACACACTTGCCTCAAACTTGTTCCATGTGTTCCTATTTCAAGAGCTGCAGTTTTAAGAAGCCTCCCTGCCCCCAATGCTGCTCCTGCGGTAGAACTTACATTTCCCTTACTCCAAGGTGATGAGCTGGTATGAAGGCTGACTCCCATCCCTCCATGTCTGGCACCTCTAGAACCTTGGCTGTTCTCTGAATCTGGGTCATCTATGGAGTTTCTGCAGTCCCCAACCTCTACATTGGGGAACTGGCAGTAGATTCCAGGTTTGTAAATTAGAAGTCCATGTTTTTTAAAAAAAAAAAAAGTCCACTTACACCCACAAACAGGATCTCAGAGATATTTATCATAAATTCACTGTAGCAATATTGTTCATAATATGCTAGAATTACAGTGGAAGCAGATCTCAAGCCATCTGTCTTGACTTCCAGAGATTTCAGGCATCCCCCATGTGGGACTGGCCTCTTCTATGCAGTCAATATCTCTAGGATGGTATAAGGAGGAGAGGCATGGCACCCATGGCATTTTCAGTTCTTTTTTGCCACATGAACATTTGGATATCAGTCCTTCTATATTATCCAGAGGACTAAGACTGCAACACGTATCTAACCTAGGATTACATTTCTGTTTTTTATGCAGTTTATTGCATTGTTAATATTGTCTTTAGATATTTTTCAACATGGTTTGAAGATCTTTCCAAGCAGATGATGTCCCCAAGAAAGGTTATCACCATGTGTGCCTGTGACCATTATAAACCAAGAGAGGGCTTCCACCTTCCCTGTCTATTCTGCTTTGGCCAGTCTCATAAAGTCTCTGAGTTTAAGCAGTGTTCTTCATCTATTTAAAACGATCTTACAATAGAAACCACATAATTTGAGTACTTTTGTAGAACATAAACAGGGATGGCTTCCCCTGCCTGAGAGTCCTCTTTAAAAAAAGCATGATTTATGGTATCTAAGCATCTAAGGAAAATTAAGAAAATTCTAGTAGCCTGGACTTAGGTAAGCTAGGATCACAATGCCTTTGTGACATCATCAGTCCTGCATGGCCTGAGGGTGTTAGCCCTGGACTGGTGCTGATATTCCTGGTTGTAACTTCAATGTCTCCTACTTTATATTCCCCAACATTTATGCCCTGAGAGAGACTGACGGTAAAATACAGGTGTTTGTCATGCTAAACTTCTGTATGTTTCATGTTTCTGCATATATCTCTGTTGTAGATCACTCTTCCAGAGGCTATGCTTCTTCCTTTTTAACAAGAAGCATATTTAATAAATTATCACTTACGATATAGACAATATACATTTATATAAATTAAAATAAGCTATATTGACATATTGTCAGTTGCAAACATTATATATCACTTATAATCTGGCCAGTTATTGTCAGTCAGACATTACAAAGCTTAATCAGTTCCTGCCTTCCCTTAAACCTCATTCCTTCTCCAAAACACTATTCTCTATGTATTGTTCCCACAATTCCCATTTTGCTATTTAATTTTGTCCTGGTCTTTTGTAAAGATCTCACTTCCAGTTGTTTTATCTCTGTTACTTTGTTCACTACTTCTAGTACAGTTGGTTTAGACTTTGATTTCCATTTTCCAGTAACTGCTTTTTTGGCAGCCAGCAGAATTAAACTCAGCAATTCTGGGCAATCCTGTCTAGGCAATTCTGATTCTGTATCACAGCTCAAAAAATAATTTCCTTAGTTACAACAATTTGCTTACCCAGTATTTCTGATAGATGTCTGCAGGGAATTTTTGATGTCTTGTTGTAGAGGATGCTGTTTCCAATGAAATCTGTGTTTGGTAGATGAAAGCAAAAGTTACAAGTCTTACTTAAAAGTTATTCAGACTCTCACATGGAGCTTTTTCATTTTAAGCTGCTAGTTGGTACTTGCTTTTTTCACTGCTTGCAGTGGAGTTTGGTGCACTTTTCACAATTTGGCGTTTCTTAATTTTTGAAGTCTACCAACTCATTACACTCCCAAAAGCATGTCCTCAATTACCTTTTTATTCCCTGTCAAACCTCCAACATTTGCAATCTACCTGAAGAAAAAATATTTGGAGTCTGCTTTGGGTATAAAAATAACTATGCAAACACTTCAAGCAAAGATTCAAAATCATCTTTACTTTGCATATTCGGAAGCTATATATATATATATATATATATATATATATATATCATCTCATTGTTTCTTTGTGAATTGCTTATCCAGTCTCTCTTCCCAATCCTTTCTAACCTCCTCGGATTGATTCCTATAGCTATCATGCAATATTTTGTGTTCCCTACTAATCATCCCCTTCTTTAGCAGCAGATTCTGTTCTAGATTCAACTAAAAACTCTACCAGTGCTAGTCTTTCACTTAGGATGCCACTATGCCTATACTCTAATATCAGTCCTTGATAGGGAAGGCAGTCTATAGCTGCAGTCCAAATTAATTCTTGGCATCTTTCCATTCTATTACCTTTCCCTCTCTGATTATTTGGTCCCAATACATTGGTTCCTTTGACAGTTTTCTCCAGTAAATTCCACCCCCTCTTGCCTATTCACTGTACTCTTAATTCCAGTCATCCTATCAGCAGAATCTCCTTTCTCCATCCCCTTGTAGGCTTACTTTTTAGAGTACTTTCTGCTACTCTGGGTATAATATTCTGCCTGGTTATTGTTATTCTCCTTAAAGATATCCATTCAAAGTCCCATTCTCTCCGTGTTTCTTGATCTTCCCTCTTGTTTCATCATCATCCCTTTCCACTTTGAATTATAGCTTTCTGCTTGTGCTATGTATGGGAAACCTGACTGTAGCTCTGAAATACTCTTCAAATCAGATAACCCCAAACCACCTTGTTCTATTGGAAGGATCAATTTATCCCACTTGACTCTTTACCTCTTCCTCTCCCACATAAAATCATTCAACTCTATTAATTGCTAAACACAACTTATCTTCTTCTTGATAAAAATAAGTGTGGCCTGTGTATAAAACTGAGAGGGACTAAAACATTTTCACTGCTTGTATCTTGCCATCTATATCCATAAAACAGAACTTTCAGTTTTTCAGTTTTTGTATTATCCTTTGTTTATTCTCCCCCCACATACCCTTATCTGCCATAACATAATCTTTTTTAGTCCATATTCCTAAGTACTTCATTTTATCATGTCCCCTTAAAAATGGGTATTGCTGAACTAAATCATGTGCGGGTACATTTACAGCTATTGGTTTGTTTTATCTTCATTAATTTTGTATCTGGAAGGTCTTGAAACCGTTTCGGAATGTTCCATAACACTGGAATTTCCTTTTCTGTTTTTTTTTTCAGATATAAAAGAATATCATCTGCAAAATAAAGCCAGTTTTTCTTGACTACCATAATAATTATATCCTTGAATTTCTCAGTCCTTTTGTTTTTTGCCAGTGGTTTTAAATATAACAGAAATAAAGGGGAAAGAGGACACCTCTGCCTGATTCCTCTACTCAAACAAATCTTGAGAGGAGCTCCCCCCAATTTAAATTGTACCTCCAACATCTCATGTAACCTCCTAATCAACCTTATAATTGTATCGAGGAATACAAATACTTCCATTGGCCTACTCATAAAATCATAGCTTACCCTTTCAAATGTTTTCTCTGCTTCAGGACCCACCTACAACAGTGGCATTTTCCTCCATTCCGCTTTCCTCTGCATCATCATTGTTCTGTTAATGTTGTTAAACTTTTGCCTCCCCTCCACAAAACCACATTGATCCATATCTATCAATTTTGGCATCACCTCTGCCATTCTTTTAGCCATTATAGACACTTTATAATCATGGTTTATGATTGAAATGGGTCAGTATGAAGCTGGATCTGATGGGTCTTTACCCTCTACGTATTACAGCCACCACCACTCTCTTCCAGGATGTTGGTGCTTCTCCTCCTCTTAAAATACTGTTAAACAAAACCTTCCAGATCTTTATCACTTTCTTCCCTCCTAGCTTCCAAACTTCCACAGGCTTACCATCTGCTATAGATTTGATTTTGCATCATCATTTTTATCTCGTCTTCTCCTATCCTAACAGTAATTGAGCCTCATCTACATCTAACCTTAGCATATTACATTCTTCCATGCACATTTCCATTTGTACTTTTTCTTCATTTCCACATTTCATAAAATTTCCAAAATACTTCTAATACCTCTTTAGGATCTCTGGTTATTTTCCTTGTTATAGGCTCCATAAGCTTGGCAACGACCCTTTCTACTTTGTTACCTCAACCATTGTGCTTAGTTTTTTGTGCTCTAAGGTCATTGTAAAAACAGTTGCTGAACAACGATCTTTCTAAACTCGTGTATATTATCGAGGTAGCCCTTTATTTTCATTTTAGCGCTTTACAATTGCACCTCTTCTTGTTCTGTGAGATTCTCCATTTTACAGTACTTTAACCTTTGTCAGTCCTTCTAAATAATTCTTGTTACTTCTTGACTACATCTCTTTTTCTTTTATTTCCACCCTGTTTTTAAACAATACTTTAATTTTATCATGCTCCTAGCTATATTTTCAAAAGTAATTTCTATTTTCTCTAATAACTTCCTCCACCCGTTCCTTAAATTCTTCTCTTTTTAACAGCTCGGTGGGGAAGCACCAGTGTCTCATTTTTATTTCATTACCCTGTATTTTTATTTTAGTTATTATTGGCGCGTGATCTGAAATAGTTATTGGATGTATATGAAAACCTTCAGTTAAATGCGTACATTCCTGTGAAGTATAATTTCTTTTTGGCCTAGCCTAGTTTTTGTACCTTGGGGAAGAATATGTAAATTTTCTCTGAATTCCTACTACTGAATTCATATCTTCCATACTAAATATTTTCAAAAATTTCTTCAAAAATCTACCCTCTTTTGTTATATTTTCCCTTCTAGGCACCCAGGTACTGTATATTCTCACTTTTGCAAATTCATTTCCAGTTGCCACCTATAAGTAATATTCCCTGCTGGAAGCTGATTGATTCTTTCTCCCAGAATTTTCTTAAGCTGCTTTATAGCTGTTTTAAGTGGTATATAAATCAATGTCAGCATAATCCTTCTCCCGTGCCAGTAGCCCCTTAGTGCCACAACTCTACCATTATTATCTTTTGTTCCATCTTCTGTCACTATTGGAGCTCCTCCCAAAATTAATATAAGGACTCCCCTTTTTTCTCTGTCCCAGATATTCTGCTAAATAACCATTCTGAAATCCTTTCCTTATCAAATTCAAATCCTTAGTTATTTCCAAATGTGTCTCTTGTCACATAGTTATTCGCACTCTGCACTTTTTAATATAGCTCACTACTCTTTCTTTTTTGTATATATCTCTTTGAGGCCATTCAGATTTAAAGTGTAAATTATTGCAGTTATCCATTAAGTATAGTCTGTCATCTTTTCTTGCAGAGAAGTAATTAGAGACAGTGCAACATTTTGAGAGAAAGCAAAAACAAGTAAGAGGTGTGCTTGCAGAGATGTGCACAAAAATAAAGATTGCAATCTCAACTACAAATAAGCGGCATAATGGTAACTTCTAAATCCTTGAGGGAAAGTTATCCAAGATTTGCAAATATAAAGGTTCAATGCAAATAACTTGCACTGAAGTATAACTATCAAATTTACACAGTATAGTACCAGCCAAGCTAGAGATAATGGAGAGCACTGGACTGAAGTAGTGTCTTTGTGATCATGATTTAAAATGTTATGACAGTAGTGCACATGCGTACAGCTGGGCTTCTGCCATAAAAATTCAACCATCACGCAAATGCACTATTTCAGTCCACTGTTCTCCATTACCTCTAAAAGAAGAATCCCCCAGACAGAAGAAGATAGCATACTTTATCAGCTTCAAAGATTATGTCAGGAAATGACCTCAAAGTGCATCCAATATCTGTCACCTGGGCTGTGAGGTAAAAACAATAAATGCAGCCTGCCACCTAGGCTAAGAGTTAAAATCGCCAGATGAGAGAAGGCCCACAGCCTACCTGCCATCTAGCTGTCTGCACAGGTTGAGTAGCACAGCTTAGCTGCTGTCTAGCCTGTGTGTAGGTTAAATAGCATGGTCTGTCTGCCACCTAGAGTGTTGGAGTAGCAGCAGTAGTAGCAGTATAGTGGATGAAATGGCTGGAAATAAAAAAAAAAAAAAGAGCAGCCTATTTACACTTGGACGATAAAAGTAAATAGATTTGACAAGGGATGGAGGATATCAACCTAACTCACAAACTAACAAAGCAAAAAAAACCAAGAAGAGTAAATGCCAAGTGGGAGCTTGAAGTGGCACTCAAAATAAAATAACGATTTTATTGAACCGCTTTTTGTCCCACACTCTGGTGGGACTTCTTCAGATAACATAAAAACAAATACACAATGGTTAAATAGTCATCGAAGACAGTTAATCAGCACATCATGTGTCCGCAACAACCAATCATCAAAGCTCCTTCATTTACCAATTTGAACCAGCCATTCATCAATTAAAGAATAACTAACACTAAATAAAACACAATAGAAACTATGTTGAAACAAAATACATTCCCTCCAAATGTAGAAATGTTGTAAGTCAAAGGCACTTGACTAAGTAGTCATGCTTTTTTATGTAAAAGAACTGCTAAACATATGTAAATACTAAAGTAAATTAAGAACATATGTGTAATCAAAAAATATTAAAATGGGTACAAATGGAAGTATACAGTTAATATATTAATCCATATGACTTTACAAAGATATATGTGTACCTTTCAAAACATATATTTATGTATATGTATATTAAAGTGTACTTCAAATATGTAAAATCAGACAAAAAAATTTAACCAAATATCTATCTCATGAGGCTTTTTAACTGTTTTTGATGACTATTTAACCATTGTGTATTTGTTTTTATGTTATCTGAAGAAGTCCCACCAGAGAGTGGGACGAAAAGCACTTCAATAAAATACTTGTTTTATTTTGAGTGCCACTTCGAGCTCCCATTTGGCATTTACTGTATTCTTGACATCAACCTAACTGTCCATCTAGGTTGTGTACGTAGGTTAAGGTGTAGAGTCTATCTTTTGGATAGATTGCTGGAGTAGCAGTATAATCAAAAAAGGAACTAAAAGAGGAGAAAGCCACCCTATCTGCCAGCTAAGATATGCACAAAGATAAGTGGTATGGTCTGCCTGCTACCTAGACTGTTGGAGTAGAAGTGTAGAATGACAAGCTGTTAGGAGAGGCAATGAAAGACTGTAAGAGGAAAGATGATCTGGCAAACACACAAGATGAACAGCTTGTGTGCTACCTAGGCTTTGTGCAAAGATTACCTTACACGACCTTTCTACTGCCTAGACTGTTTTAATAGTTGTATGAAGGATGAAATAAGTCAGGACATATGCATGGGCCAAAGATGAAAAGAGTGTAGTTGAGAGCAGGAGGGGATCTAGTGAAGGAAGAAGTGAGAGAAGAGAAGAGGATGGTTTATCTGAGACAAGTTCTGTTTAAACAAAATTGCTACTTGTGTAAGTCAAAAATGTGCAAAGGAAGAAGGGAATTACCTTTAGTGAGAAAGAAATGTAAACGTACAAGAGGAAGCAAACTATAAGGAGAGGGAAGACGGAGTTTGCCTTGAGAAGAAGAGTGCAGTGCATAGGTAAAATGAGACCTCTGCTCTCACTAAGTTAATCATGAGGAGGTATTGTCTTAGATGGGTTAATGCAGTGTTTGTCAGAATGTTAGGTAAAGTAAGGAGAGCTGCTGGTGGTGGTGTTAACTGTGTAGTGAAATACAGTGTGTGGTTAAGAGATTCAAAAATATAATAATGTTATACTGCGTGGTTAGTAGGATCAAGAAGTTATGAGAGTAGCAGAGTAAAGGTTTAGACAGAAAAGATCCTAAGTCAGGTGGGATCAAGATTTCTGAGAGGATAAGTTGAGTCAGGGGGTTAATTCTTCAACAGAGGTTAGGCCTGCTGGATAAGTTTTGTGATGTTAGAGAGAGAATCTTATTGTTGGTAGGCCATCTGAGTGATAGAATAGGAACAGTGATGTATTTAGTTTTGATTGGTTGATTACCAGTGATGCAGATTGTAAGAATGGTTAGGTAAGTATAAATATGATGATATGCATAGGTAGGGAGTGAAGTGGGTCTCCTCCCGAGTTAGTGGACACAAAAAACAATAGGATAAAATATCTTGAGTCCTTAGTGGCAGAAAATGTATTCTGGGAGAAAAATGGTGGAAGAGTGCACATATCAGCTAGAGAAGTTAAGGAAGTAAGTCAAGGAAGAAATTATTATTAGGACACATTAAGTGGGGCAGCATAGGTAGCTGAGCAAGCTAAGTCCTGGAACTAACAGTAGAATAAATAATTTTGTAGAAGTGGTGCATCACACTTCAGTACAAAGTTCAGCTGGCAGAGAGTAGCTATATCTGAAGCCTTAACTTACTTAAAGCTGCAGTAGTGTAGCTATTAACAGTTTTTTAAACAATCTGTAGCTGAGAAGGGTCACAGTTTGAAGTTTTTTTGTAGTGGTGCAGCAGGAAGAATTGGGGACTTGCACTATCTGGCCCCTTAGCTTTCCACTACATAAAAATTACTACCACCCTTGATGTACTTACACTAGCTATGTTGCCTACACCTTGTCATTCCTTGATGTTTTGTATTGCTCTGAGCTCATGTATGATGAGATGATATACTTAGCCTATCTTCCTCTCTTTCTTTCTGCTGATGACATTGTCATGTTATGCTCCATTCACTCTGTCTCTTCTCTTGAACACGGACTTCAGGCTGATTTGTAGGGTCTATGACACAGGATCGAAAATCCTTTTCATCGAACGACCTAATACTCAAAATGGCCGTTAATAGAACTCAATTTTGTGAGATTGTGGTACAGTGGAGATCAGAAAATTTGCCCTTTCCTCACTGTAGTGCGATCCCGGAGTTGGTATATATATTTATCAGGGTGTGTATGTGTGTGTGGGGGGGGCGCAGCCCCCCCAAATTGAATTCAGTTAACAGACGTTTTGATTATTAGGTCGTTCGATGAAAAGGATTTTCGATCCCGTGTCATAGACCCGATTTGTATGGCCTTATTCAGTGGGTCATTGATAAACAATTCCTGTTAAACCCCTCTAAAACAAAAACAATGCTTTTTGGCACTAGACAAAAGTTTGCTTTTATCTCCAGCCCTCTAAACATCCGTTATCATCTTAATAACACTATTGAAAATGTAACTTAATTCCAATACCTAGGGGTTTGGTTGGACCACTTCCAAAATTTCAAACTCCACCTGGACTGCACACAGACTCAAAAAAATAACTGTCTCCTATTCTGGGCTAATAGTATCTCCCCTTTTCTTTCCAGAACCTGGCTTGGCTAGAGTATTGTCCTCTTTGAATTGCTGCAGCCTCTAAAATAAATGTATCCACCATTCAGTCCATCTCAAACACCATTTGCTCCCCAAGAAGTCAATACCACTGCAAACCCACTGAAAACAGTGACTTGCTACCTGTGAAACAGCATGTTGACATTCTACTTGCCTCTCAACTATTTAAACTTATCAAGAATAATACCTTTCCCCCACTAGGCTCCAGACTATTCAGAGATTAACCAACATGCAACCTTAGAAATCTTAACCACTCAGTTCCTCTCCTCCAGACTTGCTTTCGCAGTAATTGGTCCCAAACTGTGGTAATCTCTCCCTTCTTCTCTTAAAGAGCATTCTGCTTACTTCGTTTTCTGATCAGAAATAAAAGCACGTTTAATGACTTTAAGAAAATGTACTTGCTTCTCTGGTCATATAATATGACCTCTTCATTCCCTTCTCTCTTACTCTGACTCTACTTTTCATTACAATTCCTAAGCATGTGAACTCTGATTTCCACTCTGTATAATGTATGTACGTATTTTGTTTTGTCAGTCACTGTATATAATGTCAGGCATCTATAGCTTTTATACCCATGAGCCAGCTATGATGTTTACTTTGTATATAATTGTTCACTTTGTATGTATTGCATTTTGTCATTTACTCTGTATTTTAATGTCATGTATCTATTGTGTTTACCTTGAGCTGACACTGAAATAGGCTCACTGTGATCAGTGCTGTCCTCCAAATAAATTCAACATAAATAAATGATTGGAATGCCATTGTAATACATCTTTAAATTATTTTTCCTTCTTTTAGATGAAGACAAGAGTATCACTTACCTTCTGGCTTGTTGATGGAAAACCAGTTAAAATCTTCTAATTGGCATTAATAACATGTTTAATCTCAAATACATCGACTGAATGTGAAAACACCATTGCTTCTAAATTAAAATGATTAAGCTAAATTTTATACCTTTCTGACTTTCTTACTGATTCTACTTTGTGGCATATGTAAGAAATACCTACCTTTGTACCGCATGCCAAATCTTCTGTTTAATCACGCTGTCTGGTAGCCCATCTTGGTCAATCTGCTACAGAAAAGTTCACTTTCCAGTTAAAAGAAAAAAAAAATTTTTCGGTCTACTAATCTGAACTTGTCCCTTCAAAATAGTTTGTTAATCTGTACTACATGCATGTTGTTCTTCGCTGAGTGCTTCCCTTTTTTTTTTTTGTGTGTGTAGCTGTTCTTCAGTGAGTTCACTTCTCTGCTGTCTTGTAATTTAAGAAATGTGCTGAAAGATGAATTTCAAGGACAGGATCTCTGCTGTTATAGCAGAGGGCCCTGTCTAAAATCATCCGATGTGCCGAGTACTGGCATATCTTTTATTTATATGTAGAACTCACTTTAATGCTTGATCCAAAAGTGTCTCTTCCATTAGGTACAAAGCTCTCCTATCCTCATAGTCCCCTGGTGTTTTTTCTAAATCTGTCCCTTTGGAGGGGCTTCTGTAAATTTCTTGGGACCGCTTTATGATAACGACTAAGACAAATCTGTAAAAATGGTAGGTGGAAGATGAGGTGCGATTCTGGAAGAAACTAAAGGTTATAACATGATTCCACATACTTATGACTGAAGCTGATATCCGTGGACTACACTTTTTGACTGACATCTGCATCTGAGAATATTCCTAGTATATAGATTTACTACAGTAGACGCCCTTGCAGGTCATCACAATTAATTTCTCACTTTTCTTCTCTTTTTCACCAGAATTCATCTGAGTTGTCCTTAGCAGACACTAAAAGGACAGACTTTGAGCCATCTGTGGAGAAGGCTAGGTACAGTAGTTATTTACCTGCGCAGGATCAAAAACCTGCAGACCAGTCTAGAGAATGTTTAACGTTAAGTCATCCGGTACAGACAACCACTGAGCCTGAACAAGAAAGGTCATCATCCTATAACCAAAAGAAAAGTCAAGAAGCGGATCATGATTGCTTGAGGTGAGACTAAGTGATGGTAAACCCCCACAAGTTGGCAGGTAAAAACTTACTGAAGCCAAGTAAGTAAATATAGTAGAGAAGGATCTTGGAGTTTCATTAGCAAACAGCTTAATGCACTGTAGGCATTACACCAAAGCAGTTGGAAATGAGAGATTTAAATATGAAGAAGATGAAAAAGGAGGCAGCCCTGCCTTTTTAGATCCCTGGTTTAACGGTGTTTGGAGTGCAGTATGCATTTCTGTCAATTGTGGGAGAAAAACACAGCTGTGCTTGTATGCTGTTTTTCTTCTGGAATAGATTTTGAATGATAATGCATGTCTTGGTAGTTAATGTTGCCATTTGCTTTAAAATAATTTTATTGAAGAAGTATTATGTTTACAGTATGCAAAATATTTGCATTTATCAGTTTTCTCAGGTAATTAGCTTTATTGAATTATATAGACTAATAAGAACATCAAACTTTTTTCCTCAAGGTTTTTCATCAGATTGTAGCCCAAAGTAGTTACTAATTTTTGTTAGATGCACCGAAGCTCTGTTCATTTTGTTTAACCCATTTCGTAATGTCCCTTATAAACATTTAACATTGTATTTTATTTTTGTAAAGTATGCCAAAAGAGAGGATCTACGTGCTTTGATCCAAAACAGTTATTAGACTCTGATACAGGCCATTTCAGAAAAGTCACTTTCGAACTTCTCAAATAAATACTGAAGGAAGAGTAATTTAGATCTAGATATTTGTATACGAGTTAGCAAACTATGTTGGCATTCTCATTTGTTTCTAGAAATCCGCAAGTCCCAGCTGCTGTGCCACAAATGGCTTATAGTGAGCTGCTGTAACATAAAAATGCTCTTTTTTACCTTTCTCCAGATAGCAGCTAAGATTTTGCAAGATATTGGGAATAGCGCCTTTTTTAGCTTAGTTTTATTATGTTTTCTACCTGCTTTCACTTAGCAATGCCACCTTTGTATTAATGCATATTACAACATAGCATAGAAACAGATTAGGAGTTCCTTGCAGCTGGTCATTTTAGGATAAATTCCACATTAATTGATACACTGTGTAATACAGGGCACAGGGTCTGTTCCACGGCTGTACAAAAAGCCCCAAGAAAGCTCCTTGTCACACCTAAAATGTGTAATTTGTTTTGACTTAAATAACTTAACTTTTACTGATGTGTACTAAAACTGACGTTACTAGCCAGCTGTGTTGGTGTAGAGGGATAAAGGCCAGATAATGCTGCAGGTGACCAGCATCTGAAAAGTGGGTGGCTTGGATGGCTGTTGGAATTAGCATGGAAAGGGAGATGGGTGACATGTTTCTGCCATCTTGCCTGTCCTTGAGGAAGGAGGTACACTTATTCAAGGCACATATTCTTGTGGTTAGGTCTCTGGTGGACACCCTACAGAAGCACTGTGTAAAATGGGGCAGGGATGTTCTGAGGGGTTGCATCGCTTGCAGAAGTGAATATTTCCTGTCTAATGCTCACTTCACCGCTGACCTCTTGGCATATTACAGAGCATGCATAGTGGAGGTAGGACCATATAGTGGAAAAAACCCCCCACCTCTGATGGATGTCTAAGTGATGACCCACCCCGGCTGACTGTTACACAACTGTGATGGAAAACAAATGGACTAGTAGACTAAGAAAGGGTCTGCTGTTCAGCAGGTAGTGGAGGAAAAAAGACTTAAAAAATGATCATTCCTAATTGCGTAGTTTAAAAAAAGACTAACTCTTGTATTCCTGTTTGCATTATGCAGCTGTTTCTGTTGTCCTCATTAGCTGTCTAGCAATACTGACTGACTATGCACATTGGGGAGGCTGGTCTCAGAAAGCAGTGAGAGATGCATGTCATATTGCCAGAGTGTGGATGCAGTCATTTAACTGAATCTGTCGAATGGCTGCAATTTTCTTGGTGTCTGATGTTATCAGTGTGGGTACCAAGTGAATGTGTGTGTGTGTGTGTGTGTGTGTGTGTGTGTGTGTGTGTGTGTGTGTGTGTGTGTGTGTGTGTGTGTGTGTGTGTGTGTGTGTATGTATGTATGTAGGGTACTCTGAAGTCTGCTTATTGATCTTCTTATCCAGTCATCCCATTAATAGCCCACTGTGTTGTCTGTTACAATGCATTGGTAAGTTTTTTCTGAGAATCACTGCAATCATGTCAGAACATTGCTGTTCTCCTAGTATTATTCAGATTTACTAAGAATTTCATTGTTTATGGAGTCCTTGAGTGATGATCTTGGTGTGCCTCTTTAAGAATTTTCCATATATTTAACCCACAGAGGGCACTGGTTCTCAGTTTGTTGAGTTTCTTTCACCCCAAGAGTAGATGCTATGATGAAGAGTGTTTGGGAATGTTTGTCTCTTTTTTTCTTGGAAAGATGCCAACACTAGGGACACAGAAATATGTGGATATGAGTAGTATGATTTTCACTACATCTCCTTGAGCACATGGGGTCCCAACTTATTCTTAATTGGAGCAATGGTCAGTACAGTAAAAACAAGCTGAATTATATTTTTTAATAGTGTTCCTTTTGTTGATTTCATGTAAAGATACAGGAGGAGTCCAGGAGATTTATATGCTTCCATTTGGAGGACAGTCATTTTCAGTTCAGAGCGTTGTCATTTGGTCTTGCTGCAGCCCCCAGGGTGTTCATAAAATGCATGGCAGTAGTAGCAACTCATCTAGGACTACAGGAATTCAGGATTTTCCTATATCTAGATGACTGGCTGTTGGCTGCCTTATAAAAGGCGTCCATTTTCCAGGCAAAGGATGATCATCCTGCGCTTTTCTGGGTATCATGGTAAATCTGGCAAAATCCAATCTAGTCCCGTCCAAGTGCATTCTTTCTTTTTTTGTTTGCCTTTTGGACACAGCAGATGTTCTTTGTGTTTCACTTCATTACATTTGGGTAATCTGCTGGCAGGTTGCCCTCAGTCGGCCTGAATGACAAAGTCTAGGGTCCTGCGTTGGTTGCTGGTCTCCTCTTCCATGACGTCAAGTCATCAGGGGTATAAACCATGCAGCCAACGCCATTTTAATCAGTCTTTCTTGCCGTGCGGTGCCTGAAGCAGAAGCAGTTCACAAGTGCCGGTTGGCCGACTCCTGAAATTTTCATATTCGAGTTTCAGAACCGAAGTCTTCAAACTAAAGCTAAGTACCCCATTAGGGAAACTTTTTCTTGCTCCTTACCGATGTCAGTAAAAGTTAATAATTGCATTACTTGTGGGAAGCAAATATCTCATAAGGATTTTCATTTGTACTGTACCCCCCCCCCCCCCCCCACTGCTAAGTGGCCTAGGCAAGGCACTGATTATGACTCTTCAGATCAGGTTTCCATTTCTTCTGATTCCTCTTCTGATCAGGAATTTTCTGTTCCACCCTATGAGGATTCTGATGCAGAGGAATCCATCCCATCCCATCTGCAGCTCCTCCTAAGGATTACTCTTTTGGAGAGGCTTTGCATACTTTAAGGAACATTTTCACTGGTAGAGACAGGACTTCCCTGAATCAAAAAAGAGGCTTGGGGATTTCCTTCTTCCTCAGCATAGGCCTTTGGCAATACCTCCTGTATTAGACATTGTTGATGATGTGTTCTCGGAATCAAGCATGACTCCTGATTCCCTGCCTCCGGCTCCTAGTAAGCCAGACAGATATTAAAGGGTTCCTGACTCCCACAAATTTCCCAAAAATCCTACCCTTTCTGATAGAGATTCCAGGGCACTGGATAGATGGGGTAAGAAGGTTTATACGTCTGCAACCTTGGCAATCAGGGCTTTAAACTGCCAGTTTCATATGCTTAAATATCAACAGCATGTTATGGGCTTACTTATACAGAAAATTATGTTGATTTCTGATTGAGTGGAAAATAAAGAATTACAGGATTTATTGCATTCAGCAGAACAGGTTGGAAAGCATACTTTGCAATGTGGTTTTGATTCCTTGGAGGCCTCTTGTAGTGCCGCTGTTACTGGTTCTGTGATTTGAAGGCATGCCTGGCTCAAGGAGCAAAATCTGCCTGATCATGTTAAAGCTAAATTGTTGGATGCCCCTTTGCAGCATGACACTCTGGTTGGTAATAAGGCAGAAGAGGTTTTAAAGAAAATGGAAGACAAAGCTAAATCTATGCAAACTGTAAAAGATTTCTTGCAAGTGTAGCCACCTAGGTTCAGTAGGCACTGGCCTACTAAAAATTGGTCCTTTCCTGTGTCCAACAGAGCCACTCAGGGCAAACCCAGGTGCTCAAAAGGCTCCAGATACCAATCACATGGTTCTTATAGGTCAAAGCAATGGGGTGCCTCCACCTCCAAATCTGGAGGAAACAAAGACAATCCTACAGTGTTTACCTCAATGACTTTCTTCTACCATCTTCAAGCACTTATCTTTTGGCAGCCCCCTTGGGGGGGAAACTAGCACTTCATGCTCAAAATTGGCAGTTAATTACCCAGGACAAGTGGGTATTAAACATAGTATCCCAGGGGGGTACAGATTTCATTTCCATGCTTTGCCAGTTCCAAACAGATGGCTGGATCTGCCACAAAACCAGTGTGCGGAGGCCAAGAAACAAGTCCTGTCCCTCATGGATATGGGGGCTATTCAACCGGTACCAGAAAAGGAAAAAGGACAAGGATTTTATTCAAGACTTTTCCTGGTACCCAGAAAAGACAATTTATGGCATCCAGTACTGGACTTGTCAATTCTGAACACATACCTGGACATTCCAAAATTCACAGTGCTGACTTTACTATGCTAGGCAAGAATGCTTGGTTAGTAACTCTGGACTTAAAAGAGGCATATCTGCATATCCCAATAAGAGGGTCCCAACCAAAGACATTCTAGAAGCTGCTACTTGGATCTCTGTTCATACTTTCACAAAGTATTATCATTTACCTATCTTCTCTAAATCCAGGGCAGGCTTTGCCACTGCAGTCCTGCAGGGCCTTATAGCTGCTGCTAATGCTGTTTAGTTCCATCCTCCCATCCATAGCTTTGGTATTCTACCCAAATGTAATGTCTGCAACAGTGAAACACAAAGAACATAGTACAGTTGTGTACACTTACCATAAATGTAGATGTTCAAGTGTATTCACTGTTGCAGTCCGGGTTACCCACCCGCCATCCCCCATTCTATACGTTTTCTTTCCTTCACTATACTCAAAAGCCTTTGTGGTGTATTTGCTTTTAGTTGAAGGTAAATTTTATGTTTCTAAAAGTGCATTTATATATTTACAGTTTATTTATATATATTTTTGCTCCCCATTTGGGGGGGCACCTGACATCTGGGGCAAGAAAAACTGATTGAAATGGCATTGGCTGCATGTTTTATACCCCTGACGACCTGACGTCATGGAAGAGGAGACAGCAACCGACGCAGGACCCAAGACTTTGTTATTCAGGCCAACTGAGGGCAACCTGCCAGCAGATTACCCAAATGTAATGACTGCAACAGTGAATACACTTGAACATCTACATTTATTGTAAGTGTACACAACTGTACTTTCCTTTCATGTCTTTCCCATAAGACAGAATAATTTCATTGAAGATTGCGGTTCAGACACTTCTAGATTCTAACCACCCTTCAGCAAGGTTGAGCTTGAAAGCCTTAGGTATAATGGCAGCATCCATCCTCATGGTGCATTTAAGCCCATTGCCACATGAGAATTCTGCAATGGTTACTCCAGACATTGTGGTGTCACAAGTACAATTCATTGTCTTGATGACAGATGCTTTGTGGTGAGGTACATCACACACCCTGGCTACGACATAGTTCAAAGACTGTGATCCCCCTTGTAGAGGGGGCTGTTTACCAGCCATTTGGCGCTTTGAGCAGTCGTTTGGTCCTGAAATCCTTGGAGACAAAGCTGCTTCCGGGATCATTCCTCATTCAGACAGACAACTGTTCCATTGTATGGTGCCTTAACAAGCAAGCGAGCATGCAGTTGTTCCACCTTTTGCAGGGAGGCTACAGTCATCTTGGCAGTAAGCCATATAGTCTTCAATCCATTTCACATTCCAGGGGAAGGAAATAAGCTGGCGGACTCTCTCTGAGCTGTTTCTTCAGCCCTCTTCTGGAGCTGCAGATTCAGAGGCAGCTTGTGGTCTTGCCGTTTCAGAAATGGGTCACTCCAAGGTTCAATGTTTTGCCAATTATATTCATCAACAATGGCATTAAGGGATCCCTGCCAATAGCGTAGGTGACTCAAGTTTGATTTGTGGCTCAGGCACTTGACAGAGCTGGCAGAGGAAGATGAATGTGCCTTTCTTGGGGAGGAAGGGCAGGGCAGAGCTGATTGTGTGCTGCCATGTGCCCTTGAAAGAGGGGTGATGATGCAAGTGAATGGATGGTGGGCATTCAGCTCACCAGGCCACCAGCAGATGGTAATCTGTATCGTGAGTACACAGGGTCATGCACCTACATGGGGAAGGCATTGTGGGCCTCTGTAGTGATGTGGTTTACGCATCCCTCTGCCTATAGATGGGGTTAAAGCTAGCATAAAACCCCTGAAAGCTCATATATTACTGAAATGCACAGGGTAGCATCATTGATGCCTATGGTTCTGGATACCGGACCACAAGGGAACAAATGATTCAGTAGCACAGTGCTTGATGATGAGGCGGCACTGGGGCAAATAGAATTTTGGGGGATATTTTACTATTTTTTAGAATTTAGTCTTTCTCTTATTCTGTTTGATGTAGCATGCGAGTAAGAGGTTTAGTGAATGTATTTTCCTTCCCAGTACGTGGGAGTTCTCCCACCACTCCCTCTGATTTACACAATATAGCAAAGTTTGAGGAAGAAAGACCATTCATTATTTATTCTTGTTGACCCCTTGATAGCTGAGAAGGGTGGGGTTTCAAACTGTCAGGTATCTGGTGGTATAATAAACTCAAATAGTCATATTATTGGATGTATACCACAGTTTAGGTGACTGTTTGCTCAACCTCAGGTCCTGGATGCTCAGGTAGAAGTCTTGTGTCTTCTAAATCTTTTGTTGAAAGTTTTAGAAGTGACTCAAGCTGCCAGAAATCCTTCTAATAAGCAGATTTATACCTCCCAAGTTAAAATATCTGTTTTAGTGAAGCAGTACCTGTACCACCCCATGCAAAGCTTGCAGGTTAACTTGATGTATATCAGACAATCTGTATGATCTGGGCCTCAGTTATTCCATGGTCAGGGTGCATATGTTTGTTATTTTTGATTATTATGAACTTAAAGGTAGAATTCTAGCTTAGCATTGGTTGGTCAAGCTATTTATTGAAGGAGTGCAATAGTCTTGATCCTTTTTTTCATTGAATGATTGCCTATCTGCTCCACTCTGGAGGCAGTTGGGGAAGCATATTGCTCTGTTGTCACTCATGGTTTGCCATCACAGAGGACAGATAGGTAAGATTGGTAATATCCAAAGGTTATCAAATTCCAGTTTTGGAAACCCTCTCCACCCGAACCTCCTTGCCAGATGTCTCACCCAATCAGGTAAAAGCCTCTACGTCAGAGTTTCTCTCTCTTTATTTCAAAAAAAGAGCCATCCAGGAGGTCTCACCAGACCCAGTACAGGTCATTATTCATCTCAAGCTTCTTTTTGGTTCCAAAGAAAACAAAGCACCTCCAGCCCATTCTGGTCCTAAGCCTCCTAAACAGTTAATTTGAAAAGAAATACTTTTGCATGGTCCCTGTGCAATCTATTCTTCTTTGTCTTCAGAAGAATGAATGAATGCACTCAGTAGATCTCCAGGATGCTTACCTTCATGTAAAGATACAGGAGGAGTCCAGGAGATTTATATGCTTCCATTTGGAGGACAGTAATTTTCAGTTCAGAGCGTTGTCATTTGGTCTTGCTGCAGCCCCCAGGGTGTTCATAAAATGCAAGGCAGTAGTAGCAACTCCTCTAGGACTACAGGAATTCAGGATTTTCCTATATCTAGATGACTGGCTGTTGGCTGCCTTATAAAAGGCGTCCATTTTCCAGGCAAAGGATGATCATCTTCACCTTTGCGCTTTTCTGGGTATCATGGTAAATCTGGCAAAATCCAATCTAGTCCCTTCCAAGTGCATTCTTTCTTTTTTTGTTTGCCTTTTGGACACAGCAGATGTTCTTTGTGTTTCACTTCATTACATTTGGGTAATCTGCTGGCAGGTTGCCCTCAGTCGGCCTGAATGACAACGTCTAGGGTCCTGCGTTGGTTGCTGGTCTCCTCTTCCATGACGTCAAGTCATCAGGGGTATAAACCATGCAGCCGACGCCATTTTAATCAGTCTTTCTTGCCGTGCGGTGCCTGAAGCAGAAGCAGTTCACAAGTGCCGGTTGGCTGACTCCTGAAATTTTCATATTCGAGTTTCAGAACCGAAGTCTTCAAACTAAAGCTAAGTACCCCATTAGGGAAACTTTTTCTTGCTCCTTACCGATGTCAGTAAAAGTTAATAATTGCATTACTTGTGGGAAGCAAATATCTCATAAGGATTTTCATTTGTACTGTACCCCCCCCCCCCTACTGCTAAGAGGCCTAGGCAAGGCACTGATTATGACTCTTCAGATCAGGTTTCCATTTCTTCTGATTCCTCTTCTGATCAGGAATTTTCTGTTCCACCCTATGAGGATTCTGATGCAGAGGAATCCATCCCATCCCATCTGCATCTCCTCCTAAGGATTACTCTTTTGGAGAGGCTTTGCATACTTTAAGGGAACATTTTCACTGGTAGAGTCAGGACTTCCCTGAATCAAAAAAGAGGCTTGGGGATTTCCTTCTTCCTCAGCATAGGCCTTTGGCAATACCTCCTGTATTAGACATTGTTGATGATGTGTTCTCGGAATCAAGCATGACTCCTGATTCCCTGCCTCCGGCTCCTAGTAAGCCAGACAGATATTAAAGGGTTCCTGACTCCCACAAATTTCCCAAAAATCCTACCCTTTCTGATAGAGATTCCAGGGCACTGGATAGATGGGGTAAGAAGGTTTATACGTCTGCAACCTTGGCAATCAGGGCTTTAAACTGCCAGTTTCATATGCTTAAATATCAACAGCATGTTATGGGCTTACTTATACAGAAAATTATGTTGATTTATGAGTGGAAAATAAAGAATTACAGGATTTATTGCATTCAGCAGAACAGGTTGGAAAGCATACTTTGCAATGTGGTTTTGATTCCTTGGAGGCCTCTTGTAGTGCCGCTGTTACTGGTTCTGTGATTTGAAGGCATGCCTGGCTCAAGGAGCAAAATCTGCCTGATCATGTTAAAGCTAAATTGTTGGATGCCCCTTTGCAGCATGACACTCTGTTTGGTAATAAGGCAGAAGAGGTTTTAAAGAAAATGGAAGACAAAGCTAAATCTATGCAAACTGTAAAAGATTTCTTGCAAGTGTAGCCACCTAGGTTCAGTAGGCACTGGCCTACTAAAAATTGGTCCTTTCCTGTGTCCAACAGAGCCACTCAGGGCAAACCCAGGTGCTCAAAAGGCTCCAGATACCAATCACATGGTTCTTATAGGCCAAAGCAATGGGGTGCCTCCACCTCCAAATCTGGAGGAAACAAAGACAATCCTACAGTAAGCGACCTCAATGACTTTCTTCTACCATCTTCAAGCACTTATCTTTTGGCAGCCCCCTTGGGGGGGAAACTAGCACTTCATGCTCAAAATTGGCAGTTAATTACCCAGGACAAGTGGGTATTAAACATAGTATCCCAGGGGGGTACAGATTTCATTTCCATGCTTTGCCAGTTCCAAACAGATGGCTGGATCTGCCACAAAACCAGTGTGCGGAGGCCAAGAAACAAGTCCTGTCCCTCATGGATATGGGGGCTATTCAACCGGTACCAGAAAAGGAAAAAGGACAAGGATTTTATTCAAGACTTTTCCTGGTACCCAGAAAAGACAATTTATGGCATCCAGTACTGGACTTATCAATTCTGAACACATACCTGGACATTCCAAAATTCACAGTGCTGACTTTACTATGCTAGGCAAGAATGCTTGGTTAGTAACTCTAGACTTAAAAGAGGCATATCTGCATATCCCAATAAGGGGGTCCCAACCAAAGACATTCTAGAAGCTGCTACTTGGATCTCTGTTCATACTTTCACAAAGTATTATCATTTACCTCTCTTCTCTAAATCCAGGGCAGGCTTTGCCACTGCAGTCCTGCAGGGCCTTATAGCTGCTGCTAATGCTGTTTAGTTCCATCCTCCCATCCATAGCTTTGGGATTCTACCCAAATGTAATGTCTGCAACAGTGAAACACAAAGAACATAGTACAGTTGTGTACACTTACCATAAATGTAGATGTTCAAGTGTATTCACTGTTGCAGTCCGGGTTACCCACCCGCCATCCCCCATTCTATACGTTTTCTTTCCTTCACTATACTCAAAAGCCTTTGTGGTGTATTTGCTTTTAGTTGAAGGTAAATTTTATGTTTCTAAAAGTGCATTTATATATTTACAGTTTATTTATATATATTTTTGCTCCCCATTTGGGGGGGCACCTGACATCTGGGGCAAGAAAACTGATTGAAATGGCATTGGCTGCATGTTTTATACCCCTGACGACCTGACGTCATGGAAGAGGAGACAGCAACCGACGCAGGACCCAAGACTTTGTTATTCAGGCCAACTGAGGGCAACCTGCCAGCAGATTACCCAAATATAATGACTGCAACAGTGAATACACTTGAACATCTACATTTATTGTAAGTGTACACAACTGTACTTTCCTTTCATGTCTTTCCCATAAGACAGAATAATTTCATTGAAGATTGCGGTTCAGACACTTCTAGATTCTAACCACCCTTCAGCAAGGTTGAGCTTGAAAGCCTTAGGTATAATGGCAGCATCCATCCTCATGGTGCATTTCGCCCATTGCCACATGAGAATTCTGCAATGGTTACTCCAGACATTGTGGTGTCACAAGTACAATTCATTGTCCATTCCAATAAGGTTGACTCAGTCATGCTGAACAGATCTAAACTGGTGGCTTCATTCACCTCTGGCAGCTGCAGGCAGACCTTTCCAAGTTCCCTCTCCAATAGCAACTGTAACCATGGACACATCTTCCATAGTGTGTGGGGAGGGCATTTGAAGGGGAGAATGGTCCAAGGTTCCTGGTCTGCATATAAATGTCCTAGAGATGAGGGCAGTTCTTCTTGTGTTGCAGGAGCTGCAGGACTGGCTTCTCTATGGATGATAAACACACAGACAACATGATTGTAGTCTGGTACATAAACAAGCAAGAGTGAACCAGATCCTACCTGCTTAACATGATTGTAGTCTGGTACATAAACAAGCAAGAGTGAACCAGATCCTACCTGCTTTGCTGTGAAGCCATGGGGTATGTTAATGGGAGATGGCCTCATGCCATTTTCTGATTGCAACACACATCCATGGAAGGTTTAACTATCTTGCGGACATGTTAAGTAGGAATCTTCCTCACTAGTGGTCCCTGAATCCAGTGATAACTAAGGTTTTCAATTCGCCACTGGGGTGAACCATGCTGCAGTCATTTTACAAGCCCACACTCCATTCTCCTTCTTCAGGGACTGACATCCAGAGAAGCTCTGCTCAGTCATTGACCTCCAGCATTACTCTACCCATATTCCCCCTGATCCTGCTCATGACCAAATTCATATAGAAAACCATTTGATTCACCACCAAAGTCATACTCTTTGCCCCATTTTAGCCCAGACTGATTTCGTCCCCCTGTTGAAACCCTACCTGAAACAATCCCCTGGCTCCTGGATCCAATTCTGGATCTAATTTCTCACCCATCCAGGGCATCTCACCCAGATCTTCCCAATCTGAAACTAACATAACAGCTTTGTTTTTCCAATAGCACTGCTGGCACGGAATTCTTCCCTTCCCTCTGTTCTTTTCACATATGGCATTCCAGAAATCTTCTGGGTGTAAAGTGTATTGTAGTAAATGAGGAAAGATTCACCATTTTGGCAGAATCTGTTAACATTGAATCCCTTACAGCACCAGTGGCAAATGTCTTCTTATCTTGCACATTTTTGGCTGGTTCCAGAATATCCATTAAAGTATAATTAGCAGCCATTTCCTCCTTCCACATTTGATTTCAGAATTCCTCCTTGGCTTTTCACAAGTTATGTAAAGCCTTTCTTAAGGGAATTTTTCATTTGAGGCCTCCTATTAAGGATCCAGCTCCTCTTTGGGGCTTAAATTTCATTTGGAAGCATTAACCAGGCCTTCATTTGAACCATCTGTTTTTGCAGAATAGAAATTCTTGACATGGAAGTTTGTACTATTAGTAGCGATTGATTCGTCCATGAGGGTGACAGGATTATATGCCCTATCTTCAGTTTTTCCATACCTTGTTTTTCACAAGGACAGGGTTACCCTTAGAACCAGTTCTTCTTTTCTTCCTAAGGTAGCTTCAGAGACCAATTTTTCATGGCCCTTAAATCTTCTGGTGTTCTTTACGAATTATCAAAACTAGGGAGACTACATCTTGCATACATTAGATGTACACAGGCAGCTGTGTTTCTATCTGCATAGAACTGCTCCTTCCAGAAAACATGAACTTATTTGTTTTCTTTATGCACAACAAACTGGGGGAAACGTTTCAAATATTTCTTGGTCTAGATGGTTATCAGACTGTATCGCATTTATCTACACCTCTAGAAATAAGCCCTTGCCCATTAAGCCTAAAGCTCACTCCTCTACAGCTGTTGCTACTTTAACAGCTTTTTTTTCCCCAGAGCCTTGCCTTTGGATGAAGTTTGTCAGGCTGCCACTTGGTCTTCAGCTGATACATTTGTCAAGCACTACAAATTGGACTGTATCTACAGAGCCAGAGCTTCCTTTGGGGTTTCCATCTAGAAAGGTCTTCTGTCCTGAGGCCACTCAGGAGTCTAGTAGCTGGGGATTCTGACCCATACTTCAGATTGGATGGATGGAATGAATAGGCTATGAAAGTTATGTAATTACCCGAAGAATAAATCCTTTCATTCCAGTCTGTCCAATGTGACAACCCACCCTCCTTCTTTCCCCAGCCATTATATTTATCTACAGATCTTCATCCTTACTGTAAGGCAGAACAGATGGGCTTAGAAATGGGTGTCAAACTTGACTTGGGTTGCTTATGGAAGAGCAAGGCATTATGGGGGAAAGGTTTAGGAAGAGCTTGAAGCTGGAGCATTAAATCAGCCAGATTGTATCTGAGCTGGTGCTCAAAAACCTATATATCATACAGACTACTCAGAGGCAATCTCTGTTTTGCATATAAGGCAATCTCTGACCCTGCTTTATTGGAAATGCATATCCGCTAGTCAAATGGTACGTGGGTTACTTGCTCTAAAGACCTTAATAGGACATGCTGGAGGGATAGATTCTTATCCCAGAGACTTCCCATACTCTGGAACAAAATTCCCACCTACATCAGGCAGAGCTCATCATTAGCACTCTTCAAGAAAAACCTTGATAAGTGGATGGGTGATAGGAAATTCACCCCTGGGAATATGTCTGGGGCTCTGCTCGATAGAGGGGCAGGAATTTAACACTACATGGGTGGCGAAAGCCAATACACTGTTGGCTAGGCTTACTTTGGCCCTCGGGCCGATAGCCTAGTACCTTCCTATGAACCTATGGTATGTGACATTAATAGAACCTGCTGGAGGGGACAGATTTGTCTCCCAGAGGTTACCACACCTTTGGAACAGACTGCCCATTATGACACAGGATCCTAGGAATTTACTAGGCTAATGGCTCTAGGGCCCTTACAAGCATAGGCAAGTTCTACCCTTACTTCTATGATCAGCACCTATTGTCCCTGTCCAAGAGGGACACAGGTGGAACCCCCGGGGGTGAATTTAAAGTTACCCATCCAATTGTCCAGATTATGTTTGAAGAGGGCCAATGAGGTGCTCTGTTTGACACGAACTGGCAGTCTGTTCCAAAGGTGTGGTAACCTCTGGGAGACAAATCTGTCCCCTCCAGCAGGTTCTATTAATGTCACATACCATAGGTTCATAGGTAGGTTTTAATGAAATTTCCTTAATTAATAATTGTAGCAAAATATTTTTTACATGACTTGCTTTTAAGGAATGTGTGCATATATATCAAATATAGGGTTTTGTATTTTTGTAATGCAGCTTAATATTAGTAATCATTTAATAGGGGTATGGCTTTAAAAATATTTTTGGAGTTTGGGAGAAGTGAATTGTTTTAATTGATTAAATATGTGGTAGTAAATAAGGTGGATGTAAAGTGTGTTATAATATTCTGAAGAAGTCATTGTTTTATTAACTGATGAAAGCACTAAATAAAAAAACATCATCCAGCTAAGAGTGTGACTTGGTCTTCTAATTTTACTTTGAGTATTTTGTGTTTTTTTTTCCCTTCAAATCCTGCCTTCTTATAAACCGTGTTCCTCCTGTGCATGTATTAATCCCACAATTCCCATTTTTCCTATGTAATTTGCTCCTACCCTTTTCTAACGATCCCAATTCCAGTTGTTTCATCTCTGTTACTATCTTCACTGCTTCTAGTGAAGTTGGTTTAGACTTTGATTTCCATTTTCTACTAATTGTTGGCAGCCATCTTACTTAGACTCAGCAAGGCATTACTATGTCGAAGCAATTCCGATTCTGTATCATAGCTCAAAAAAATAATTTCCTTAGTTACACCAATTTGCTCACCCAGTATCTCTGACAGAGCAGTTTGCAGGCATTTTTAAAGTCTACCAACTCATTACACTCCCAGAAAACATGCTCCCAGTTACCTCTTTCTTCTCCATCTCAGCTCCAACATTTGGTGTCTACCTGAGGAAAATTTCTTTGGAGTCTACTTGGGGTATAAAATACCTATGTAAACACTTCCAAACAAAGATCCTAAATCTTCTAGACTTGCTTGCGTATTTGGGAAACACACATATATACCCCCATTGTTTCTTTGTGAATTGCTTATCCAATCTCTCTGCCTAATCCTTTCTAACCATCTCTGATTGATTCTTATAGTTGTCATGCATTATTTTATATGCTGTACTAATTATTCCTTCTTAATGACAACTACTGTTGTAGATTCTACTAAAAACTCTAGCAGTGCTGGTCTTTCGTTTAGGACTCTTCCCCCCCCCCCCCATTTCTTTCTCTTTGCTATCCTCTGACATCAGTCTCATAACCTGCTGTCCAAATAAATTCTTGACATCTTTTCATTCTGTTACCTTTACCTCTCAAGTTATTTGCTCCCAATACCTTGGGTCCTTTACCAGATTTCTCCAATAAATTCCAGCCCCTTCTTGCCTATTGTCTGTATCCCTAATTGCAGTCATCCCTATTGACAGAATCTCTTTTCTACATTCACATGTTAGCTTAGTTCTTAAAATACTTTCTACTACTTTATGAATATAATATTCTGATGGTTATGGTTATTCTCCTTAAAGGTCTGCATCCAATGTCCCAGTCTGTCCTTGTTTCTTGAGCTTCCCTCATTTCATCATCATCTCTTTCCACTTTGAGTTATAGATCTGATGCTGTCATTTTCATTCTTCCTCGACCTGTGGGTTTTGGATCCAACCTTGGATCCGACTCGACCACTTACAAAAGCTTAGGCTGCAAAGCTCGAGATCCTTCCCCCCCATCATGCCTCATTCCCCCCTGGTTACCTCTCATTCCATTTGCCCCTCTTAGGAGAAGCATCGCGGTCCATCATCTCAAAATTCAGTGAAAAGTTTTATTGTTGGCTGTAAGGGTGCATATTGTTTTGTCCCTGCTCACCTTGATGCCTCCTGTACCATATGTGAGGGCTTCCATCAAAGATCACTGTCCAACAGAAGGAACAAGCTTATTCTGGAGGCCTTTTATCGCCATTGGCCCTGTCAGCAGGTTCTTTGTCTTCTTCAGAGGCTCAACCCCCTACCAAAAAGCACTGTGAAGACAGGGAGTGCAGAACATTTTCCCCGGGGAAGTCTGCTTCCTCGTCTTTGGATGAGCCTCCAGCCAAAGCTCATAAGGCGTCGGAACCCAGAGCTTCAGATCTGAATAAGTCCATACAATCTTCTCCTCGGCCCCGAGCTCCTTTGCCTTTGGAGCTCCCCCCTCCTTCTGCAGGTTCACCTCTTATTGAGAGGTCTCCTAGGATCATGTCCAGGCCACCTTCCAGAGCATCTTCTGTCAGGTCTACCCACAGTCTTTTGGAATCGAGGTGGACAGATTGATGAGGCAGTTCTTTCAGACGCAGATCCAAATGGGGGTCTTACCAGCCCAGTCCTTTATCAGGACCATGGGCAGACAGTCCCCTTTAGACCCCTAGTTCATTGTCTGATCCGACCTGCTTTGGAGCCCTCTGATCCAAATATCCAGAGAGCCAAGGTGTCGGAGCCAATAGTAGATCTCACTTCGACCCTGGCACCTACCCTGACTCGCTCTTTTCCAACTATGTCAGAGCAGAGCGGCTCTTGAAGTCGAAGCTTCAACAATGGCTCTGAGGGGTTGACTTCAACTCTGAAGTTTTCAGAGCCATTGATTCCCCTTGGAGCATTGATATTTGACAGTACAGCCATGGCTTCCCCCTTGGAGCAGAGGGCTGGGGGGGGCTGAGGATCCTCTGTCCCGGTAGTGTTGGCTCCAGTAGGACAATCTTTAGATTTTCTGGCCCATTCTGCTTTTGTGGTGGTGAAGAGGGTACTCTCCATGCCCATCCTTTTGGATTCACTTCTCACCCCTTTGGAGACTGTGTCTGAGAACTCACCACTGCCCCCCTTGGGACAGCTGGCCCAGCAAAGCCTACAAATACTTCCCCTTGGAATCCCAGATCTCATCTGATGTCTCCCCACTGAAGAGATTCCCTGAAAGAGAAGGTGCAAAAAGAGGCACTTGAATTCCCCCAGAGGAATCTGTCCCCAAAGACACCAGTTTTGAGGAAGGGGAAGTGTCCCCCAGATCTCCACCTGAAGATGTCACTTTTGCAGAGATCTTGGAAATCCTGCACCAAAGAAGTGTCTGGTCTTCCCAAAACCCGATACAGGAGGAATCAGTGTTCTTGGAGGCTTTCAGGTGCGGCCCATCTATATGTTGGGTGCCCCCCCCCCTCGCTGATGCTCTCATTGATATGGTATGAAACAAGGCTTGGAAGGATCTGGAGATAGTAGAACCTATACCCAGTCATGCGGGCAAAATCCTCAGTGCTCTCCATGAATTACTCTATTGTCCTAAGGGAATCCCAGTAGATACCATGGTTGTTGTGGGAGCCATTAAGAAAGATCTGGCCCAGGAAAGCTTCTCTGTCCATCCCCGTAACAGGGAGTCTATGGGTATGGACAGTTACAGTAAAAGAGTTTACGCTTCATCTACCTTCACTCTGTGAGCCTTAAACTACTTTCCCATTTTACTAGGCTACATAAGGATTTAATCAAAGAACTCTCTAGCTCAGTCCCGGAGTCCATGTCTGATGAGAATAGAAAATCCTTCTTCTCCAGATTGGCCATTCTGCAGTCAGTATGTACTGCGTCCACGATGTTAATCTCCCATGTGGCGGAGGGTACCTCTAGGGCCACCGGTTCTTGCATTGCCATTAGGTGTCATGCCTGGATGCAGCTGTGTGACTTTGCAGAACCCTTCAAGGTGTCCATCGTCAATGCCCCTTTTGAACGTCTTTGTTTGGGCTCACTGTTAGAGACGCACCAAGAAAGATGAAAAGGCTCTGTCTGCCATAGGAATCCATTTTTCTACCCCCCCCCCCCGAGATCCTTTTCCAGGAATCAGCGGGGGGGACTATGGTACAAAAAATCTCAGGGTCCTTTTCAGGAGTCACAGGAAGAATACCCAGAGGCAGAGGAGAAAACAGTTACAACGGTAGATGCAGTCCACGTGGCAGAGGGGGGTCTGCAAAATCAAGGGTCTTGTGATTCTTTCTCAGACAAATCCTTTCAGTGCTCCTGAGGGGTTGCCCGACTGCCCTTCTCTGGAGACAGTCGGGGCGCTTATCCTTGCACTCAAACACCTTGCTAACTGTCACAGATGATCGGTGAGTGCAAAGGATCGTATCCAGAGGTTACTTAATTTCCTTTTCAAAATCCCCCAAACCAAAAGACACCTCTGCAGGATGTTCCACCCAGTCAGCGAGAGGCAGCGAAGCTGGAAATTTCAAAGCTGCTACAGAAAAGTCATCCAGAAGGTCCCACCAGATCAGACTGGATCAGGCATTTATTCAAGATTCTTTTTTTTACCAAAAAAGACGGGACCTCAAGCCCATCTTGAATCTGACAATCCCTGAACAAGTTGGTAAAAACGACAAAGTTCAGGACGGTCATGATCCAGTCCATTTTACCCCTTTTGAAAATAGATGACTGGATGTACTCAGTGGACCTGAAGGATGCATACTACCACATCAAGATGGACAGGTGCTCCAGAAGGTACCTGTGCTTCAGCCAGTCATCATCAGTTCAGAGTTCTTCCCTTTGGTCTCACCACACCCCCCCAGGGTGTTCACCAGATGCATGCCGGTAGTTCCAGTTCGTCTCAAACTGCAAGGATTCCATGTTTTTCCGTACCTAGATGACTGGCTCCTAACCACTCCAACCAGGCATCTGTTCATCCACGTCAGAGACTACCTGTTTACAGCTAGGTCCTACCTTGGGCAATAACAATCCACATACAAAAGTTGCAGCTTCAGCCAGTTCAGAGAACAGATTTCGTATGGGCACATATGGATACAACCAAGACCTTGGCCTTCCTCACTCCTGATAGGATTTCAAACCTAAAACTACATGTCAGTCCCAGTTCCTCCAGCCAAATTAGCACTCTGGGCCCTAGGCTCCATGGCTGCTATCATAACTCTGTTACCAATAGCTCACCTACACATGAAGATTATGTAGTGGAGCTTAGCAGACCAGTGGTCACTTCAGCAACCCCTTAGTTATCTCATCAAACTATCACGAGTGTGTAAGGATTGTCAACTCTGGTAGTTTCACTCCTCAGAGGTTCTTCAAGGATGCCCCTTACTCCCCCAAATGCCACGTTGACCACGGATGCCTCCCAGGTGGGGTGGGGGTGGGGGCATTCCTGGGTCGGACGGTTCAAGTCACATAGATGTCACGGGAGACCAATCTGCATATCAGTGTCCTGGAAATGAGAGCAGTCCTTTTAGTGTTGCATTAATTTCACAGCTTCCTTCTTCCAGGGATTATTGTGATACAAACAGACAATATGTCAGCAGTTTGGTGGATCAACAAACAAGGGGGAACTAGATCCTACCCCATGTGTCGAGAAACAATGAGTGTGTGGCAGTTGGCGATCTCTACCAACCGTTTTCTAATTGCAATGCACATTCCAGGGGTGCACAACGTTTTAGAGGACAGGCTCATCAGAGTATTATTGATACCTCACGAGTTGTCTCTGAATCAGTCAGTAGCATACATGATCTTTCACAAATGGGGTCAACCTTGCTGCAATCTCTTCACATTTCCCCACAACAACAAGTGCAGCATGTTCTTCACCTTGATCACCCTCAGTGACAGTCACCCAGGGATCCGCTGGTCCATGCTTGGCCTCTTGGATTGCTTTATGCCTTTCCTCCTCTCCCCTTAATCATCAAGTTTTTCAGAAAGCTTCCAGGTTAAAGAGCAAAGTGATCTACGTTGCCCCCTACTGACCTCGACAAATCTGGTTCACCTTCCTTTGGTCTGATCTGATTTGCCCTCTGTGGATGCTTGAACCTTGTCCATATCTACTGTCCCATCCATCAAGGCAGATTCATCCCGATCTCCTGGGTCTGAAAATAACCACATGGTTTCTCCCATTCCAATGATGGCTATCTATGCCAGGCTTTCATCTCCAGTCCAAAACATTCTGATCTCCTCTCAAGTCCTCGACTAGAAGAATTTACAGGAGCAAATGGACAATATTTTCCATTTGGGCTAAACAGCAGAAATTAGATCCTTTTACTGCTCTTGTTCTAGCAGTCCTAGAGTTTCTCACTCATGTTTTTTATGAGGTGGCTGGTCATTCCACTGTTAAAGTGCAATTAGCAGCCATATTGAATTTTCACATCGGAAAAAATGCATCATCTTTGGCCTCATCAAAATTGTGTAAGGCTTTTCTTAGAGGGACTTTCCTTCTTCATTCTCCTGTCAAAGATCCAACACCTCTTTGGGATCTGACTATGATATTTCAGACTCTGTTTCTGCCTCCCTTTGAACCCTTTACGAAATTAGACTTGAACTTCTTATCATGAAAGACTATTTTTCTGGTGGTTATCACTTCTGCAAGAAGAGTATCTGAATTGCAAGCTTTGTCATCTAAATACCCTTACTTAATTTTTCACAAGGACAGAGTGACATTGCATACTAATCCAGCCTTTCTTCCCAAAGTGTGGACTGAGAACAATGTAAACCAATATATTAACTTACTGGTATTTTTTCTTCCATTTCCAAAACAATGGGGAATATACTCTCCATCTGTTGGATGTTCACAGACAGTTGAGTTTTTGCCTAGACAGAACTAAAACTCTCAGGAAATCTGACCAGCTTTTCATATCATTTTAATATGCAAAAAAGGGTAAACCAGTTGCCAAGACCACCTTAGCTAAATGTTTAAAGGACTGCATTTGTTTGTTTATGAATCCAAAGGTGTCCCTCTACCTCACTGAGTCAAAGCTCACTCTGCTAGAAATATGGAAACTTCCCAAGCCTTTTGGGCAAAAGTTTCAATTGATGATATTTTTTCAGCTGCCTCGTGGTCCAATTCCCACCCCTGCGTTTTCCACTACAAACTGGACATTGTGTCCAGAAATAGAGCTGCTTTTGGTTCTGCAGTGCTCCTCTGGAATATTCTTCCTTGATGGCCACCCAAGGTTGTTGTAGCTGGGGACTCTGTCCCACAGGTCAGGGAAGAATGAAAATGACATAATCAGATAAAGAATTTATGTACTTACCATAACGTTCCATCTGTGTTGTCTTTTTCATTCTTCCTCAACCTTCCCTTCCTTCCTCCGTCCCCCTGTCCCTTTTGTGGATGAACTGACAGATATGTTTTTTGGAACCTCTGTTCCGTGTTGAGTTCCTGTTCTTTCTTATTTCTTTATTGTTAACTGTCAGTATTGATGTACATTGCATTTATGATAATGTTATTGGTAAAATTGGTAGCAGCAAACTCGATCTGAGGTAACAGGGGAGTGAGGCATTCTGGGTAGAGGGGAGGAGTTTGAGCATCGGAGCCTAAGCTTTTGTAAGCAACCAAGTCAGATCCGAAACCCACAGATCAAGACAGGATGAAAATGACAACACAGATGGAATGTTATGGTACATACATAACTTCTTTTCTGCATGTGCTACGTATAGGAGCCTTAACTATGTTACTCTGAAATACCCCTTTAAATTGGATAATCCCCAGTCCACCTTGTTCTGTTGGAAGAATAAGTTTATCCCACTTGACTCTTGATATCTTCCCCTCCCAGATAAAATTATTCAGCTCTTTATTAATTGATGACCACAACTTCTCTTCTGGTTGATAAAAATATGTCTGACCTGTGTATAAGACTAGTGAGACTAAAAACATGTTAACTGCTTTATCTTACTATTGATATCCATATAACAGAGCTTCCATTTTAATCTATTTTTGTATTATCTTTTGTTTAGTCTCTTCCCACATATCCTTAGCTGCCACACCGGAATCATTTTTAATCCATACTCCTAAATACTTCGTTTTGTCATGTCCCCATAAATATGGATATTGCTGAACCAATTTGTGTGTGGGTACATAATTTATCACAATTGCCTTTGTTTTACTTTCATTCATTTTGTATCCTGAAAAGATATGAAACTGTCTCAAAATGTTTTACAACACAATAATGTCCCTTTCAGGGTTTGTCAGGTATAAAATAATATCATCTGCATATAGAACCAGCTTTTCTAGACTACCATATCAATTATATCCTTGAATTTCTGAGTCCCTTATTTTCTTTGTCAGTGGTTCTAAATATAATGTAAATAACAAAATGGAGAGATGATACCCCTGCCTGGTTCCTCTGCTCAAGCAAAAATTATCAGAGAGGACCCCACCCACTTTAATTTTCACCTCTGATCCCTAATATATCCTCCTAATCAACCTTATAATTTTATCAGAGAATGCAAATGCTTCCATTGCTCTGTTCATAAAGTCCCACCTTACTCTGTCAAATGCTTTTTCTGCTTCAGCACCCACCAACAATAATGGTATTTCCTTACACACTGCTTCCCTCTTGATCATCAGTGTTCTTTTAATGTCAAACGTTTGCCTCCCCTCCACAAAACCACATTGATCCATGGCATCATTTTTTGCTATTTTATTAGTCATTATAGACATAAACACTTTGTAATCATGATTTAGTATTGAAATGGGCGTATATGATGCTGGATCTTATGGATCTTTAGGTATCACAGCTACCACCGCTTTCTTCTAGGATGTTGATACTTCTCTTCCTCTTAAAATACTGATAAACAAAACCTTCCAGATCTTTATCAGTTTTGGTTATACATCACCATTTTTATCTCTTCTCCTATCCTGTTAGTAATTGAGTCTCCTGTACCTCTAACCTTGGTATATTTAATTCTTCCATAAACATTTCCATTTGTACCTTTTCTTGATTTCCATATTTCTCCGTTTTATACAAACTTTCATAGAATTTTCAAAATATTTCTAATACTTCTACAGAATCCCTTGTAATCTCCCTTGTTTTAGGTTCCCTAAGCATGGTGACAGCCCTGACTATATTCTGTTGTTTGAGTCATTGTGCTAAGTGTTTGTGATCTAGTGTTATTATCAAAAAACAGTTCCTTAACAGCAATCTTTCTAAACTCATGCATATTATCAAGGTAATCCTTTATTTTCTATTTAGCATTCTGCAGTTGCTCCTCTTCTTGTTCATTGAGATTTCCCCTATTTTGCAATGCTTTAACATTTGTCAGTCCCTCTACATAATTCTTGTTGCTTCTTAACCATATTCCCTTCTTTTATTTCTACCTTATTTTTAAAGTCCACTTTAATTTTATCCCACTCCCTAGCTATATTTTCAGAAGAAATTTCTATCTTCTGTAATAGCTCCTGAATATTTTCCACCAACCATTCCTTAAATTCCTTTCTTTTCAACAGATAGGTTGAAAAGTGCCAGTATTTCACTTTTAATTCATTATCTTGTGTGTTTATTTTAGTTGTTATTGGCAGATAATCTGAAATAGTTATTGGGTGCATATCAGGACCTTTAATGCGCACATTCCTGTGAAATATTAATTCTGTCTAGCCTTGCCCAGTTTTTGCATCTTTGGGAATGATCAGTAAATTCACTCCGAACTCCTAGTACTGAATTGACATCTTCCAGGCCAAATATTTTCATAAATTTCTTTAACAGTCTACCTTCCTTTGTTATATTTTTCCCTTCTGCCCCCCGACACATCTTTACTGTTGCAAGCCAAAATCCAGTCCCTTCCTATAGGTAATATTCCTTGCTGAAAACTGATTATTTCTCCCTGAATTTTCTTAAGTTCCAATATAGCAGTTTTCGGGCAAATTTAAATATATGCCAGTGTAATCCTCCTCCCTTGCCAGTAGCCCCTTAGTACTACAAATCTACCGTTATTGTATTTTGTTCTCCTCTTATATCACTATTGGAACTCCTCTTGCAATTAATATAAGTGCTTGTCTCTTCCTTTGGCCCAGGTATTCTGCTAAATAACTACCCTGAAAATCTTTCTTTATCAAATTCACACGTTCACTTCTTTCCAAGTGTGTCTCCTGTAGCATAGCTATATGCACTCTACATTTTAATACAGTTCAATACTCTCTTTTATTTATCTGTAAGACCATTCAGATTGAAAGACATTACAGAAAGCATCATATTCTTGAAACATTATTATTCCCACCTTTTATGTATTACAGCTTTTTTGTTAAATGTCTAGTTACAGCTTTTGTGTTACATGCATGTAATGCCGGTCAGGTTAATCTTTTATACAGGTGTTTCTTGTCATCTCCATTTGAGCTGCTTATGTCACATCTTACATAACTTTTTGTTTTATTGAAAACCCTCAAACAAAACTACAAACACACTCCCAATACATCCCTAAAACCTATTAACTTAACACAAAACTATATACATCTTCAAATACTGAAGTTTTACCCTCCTAATAGGAGCAAATGTTCCAAAGTGACAGCCACACACAGACTTGAGATAATCTAATAGAAAGGTTATACATGTTAAGACACATGATACAACCTGTGGTTCTATTAAGTGATGTCTGGGTTTGTCTTATCATTATAGCACCATCAGCTGGGAAAACACTTGAATATTTTCAGAAAACATTTTCTCCAAGCCATTTTTGTTTATCAGATTGTTTGGTAGATAAATGAAAACCAGACACAAAACTGCCAATAATGCCTCTGTTACTAGAAAAAAGCCTTATAATATTAAATATTCTTTTTCATTTACTTGCTTTCTCTTAAAACTTGTTACTAGATTAAGCTAATGGCCTTAACCCAGTCATTTCCCTATGCTAGAATAAGAAAAAGCACACTAATTTCTCTTTTGTCATGCTGTTTTAACCAGATTTGTTTTACATCAAAGTGCCTACATTTCTTAAAACTGAACAAGAAGAAAGAGAGAAAAAGGGAGAAAGAAAAAACAGGAACACCTATTTACATTAGTATCCCTATTACAGTAAGCTCTCAGTTAACCGGAACTCAAGCAACTAGAAAAAAAATCGAAATTGCACTTTCTGTACTCTTCCCCCCACCCCCACCCCACAGAAGCATATCTTACATTTTTAGAGTTTTAATAAGGAAGATAGGAATAAATTCCCTGTCTCCCCAACCAAAGAACGAGTCAAACCAAACAGATAGTATAGGGTACAGTGTTAGGCAGGCCTATTTTAATAGTAACTCTCAAGCAACCAGAAACTGCAGTTATCCAGCATCTACCAATCCCCATGGTTGTCGGTTAACTGAGAATTTACTGCATACTTAAAAGTAACTAAAATACTTTAATTTATAACGTGCAAAGAAGGTCATGCACTATCAGAATAGTACTATTAAGAAAAAAAATTAGTTTTACTTGCACTTTACTTTCTCCCTCCTCTTTCCCCTTGAGTATTTTTCCAAACATTAATGACATGAAGTAGGGTATATGCTTTAGAGCCATCTACAAGTTTAACAAAGTCCAAAAAAGTCTAATATTTCCAGAGTTTCTTGTTCTGCCATGTTTTGCAGATATAATTATTGCTTTGTAATCCACATTTGTCAATTTCCAAGTTACTGATTTTATTCTCCAAACATTAATGACATGAAGAGGGGAATATATTTTAGATTCCCAGATTCTCTTGTTCTACTCCTATTCATCTCCATCTCCCAAACCCTGCCTCTGCTTCATTTCCAATATATTCTCGATTCGTCTAGTCAGTGCTTGTGCTTTTTTCACTCTCTCAAACATTTTCTGTTGAAACAATGGAAAAAGTTCACTGGCACAGTCTCACTGTGTACTTTATTACCAGAAAAACGAAAAACAAAATATCCTTCTGTTTCACAGCTAACTTGTTGCTGGACAAACTTTTTATTTCTTCCTTAGCATGTACTTCATCAAAAAATGATTTTGTTCCTCCAACGAAAAAATATTTTGAAGATAGCTGGGTACATGCCTGCTTCTCGACATTCCTTGAATAATGGAATAAATTTACTCTTCTTCTGCCTAGTGTACAGTGAGTAGTCATTATCTACAAATACTCTATCTCCCACTTTTAGAACTTGTCTTTCTGCTACAGTTTTGTCAGAATCAAAGGTTTACATTGTTTTCTCTTAGCCAGGTTTGGAGCATACACACGATGTGCCCTTTCACTTAACAATTCCTGTTGTGGAATACCAGTCCATTTGCTTATTTGTGCTTTCATAAAATTGATAGTCTGTTCCTTCCAGTTTCTTGGGTACAACAGAAAATCCCAGGTTTTCCTTGCATCCGCTTTCCTCTAACTCTATTATTTTTTTAAACCTCTCATCTTATGCAGCCCCATATTCAGCCAGTCTTTTCTTCATTTCAATGTCTGAGTTTTGCAGTTTTATCACCTTATCTGAATGTCTGTTTAAAGCTGCTTCCATTTTTCTGTCCATTTATTTGAGTTCATAAAAGCCATCAGTGTTTTGTTTATTTTAGTCAAGTCTGTGTGCAGTTGCCTTATACTTTCCTGTAAGTTACTGAAAGTCATGTCTGGAGTTTCGACTGCTTTTTGCTGAACAGCTGCAGTACTTTCCCAGTCAGTGTTTTTTCATCACCTTTTGTAGCGGATTATTCTCCAGGTCCTCTGTATTTCTTTCTTCCTGGCATCCAGAAAGTGCACTTACTAGCCAGTTACTGAAATTTAACCAGAAATCTAGGTCCGCTGGCTTCCTCTGCAGAGTTTCTTTTTTCACAACGGGCGAGCTAAAATTAAGCTGTTACTCAGTGTGCAGCCATCTTGGAAATCCTGACACTTATTGGTTCTTGGTTATCTGGGCCTTGGTCAGGTTTTTTTCCCTTTGTGCAGTTCTGCCTGCTACAACCAGGTCAAGCTTTATCTGAAGTGGGGGGATAATTTATGATGTCTGAATATGTGTACACTCCCTTTGCTTCAGGGAGAAAAGGACACACATACAATAGTCTTGCAAGCTTTCCAAGTAGATTATTATCACCTTTTTACTCTCAAGCAACTAAGTATATAAAATGCTGTGGTTGAAGGCCATTGCTGTAGAAGTGTGGCTGCTTTTATTTTTTGCTTCAAGAATATCTCCAATGCAGACATCTGCTCAACAGGTACTTAGTCATTGGTGTACACCCTAATCAAGCATTACTGTCTCTGCTATGACTCAAGGAGTCAAGCTTGCTTTCACTTTTTCATTTTTTATTGCTGTTATTCAACAGTTAGCATATTTAGTACATTTACACATCTTAAAGGACATAATTACATGTATTCTCATAAACACATTGCCATAACTTTGTGATGTAACAGCTTCTGTACTGATGCTCTGGTGCTATTCCTTCATCATCCTTAGGTACATAGCTCTACACTTCCTCACCATTTATCTAAACTCTTCTCAATATTTAGAAGAGTATATAATTAAACCACTGCACAGCTTTCTGTTAGCACACAATGTGTTTGGGGTAAAAGCTGGATATAGTCTTATTTCTGGTCAACATCATCATCAACAACCCCATTTCTCCCATTTTCTACATGGAGTTGGGGTGTCATGTTAACTGTCGCCATCTCTGTTAATTCAGTGCCACACTCCTGCCTTCTTTGACACTCATGCCTGACTGTCACAGATCTTCTCTCACATAATCCATCCACCTCTTTGCTGGACACCCTTGTTTCCTCTTAATTTCTTCCTGCCTGTCCCAAATCATCTTCAGCAGATTGTCTTCTGCTGTTCTGTACTTCCATAATATGTTCTCTTTTTGATTTTTTTTTTTTTGCAATTGGAGCTACTTTGGCTTCAACTCTTATGTCATCATTCCTTTCTCTGTGCCACAGTGTGCATCCTACCACCCTTCTCGGGCACTTCATTTCCCTCACCTCTAGCTTTCTCATCTGCTCTGCCTTTACTGCCCAGGTTTCTGTACCATATAGTAGTACTGGTCACACCACTGTTTTGCATACCTTACTTTTCAGCTTCTTTGGCAACTCTATGCCAGTTGGTTGCAACCCCTATGATTCTAGATCTGATCTCTTCATTCAGACTTCCCTTCTCCTCAACCATCCCTTCCAGGTACTCAAAGCTATTAACCTGTTCCACTATCTTCCCGTCTATCTCAATTCTCAACAACTTCTGATTTCTCCAATTTGGTGCCATTACCACCATCTTATTTGTACTTCGTTTCATCATATGTGCCTTCAGTTTTGCAGTCCATTCCCCTATCTTTTGTTGAGGTTCTTGCTCAGAGTCTGCCTGTAATGCCACATCATCTGCATCCATCAAATTGGTTGGTCAGTCCCCTCCAACCTGTTTGCTAATGTAATCCATCACCAGTATGAACAGCAATGGGCTCAGAGAAAAACCTTGGTGCGCACCCACTCTGACTGGGACCCTCTCTGTGAGACCGATTCCTGTTTATACTGGAGTCTTTGGGTCCTTGTACATAGTCTGCACTAATTCTACCAATGTTTCTGTGATTTCGAACCACCTCAGTACTGCCCACATCAGCTTTCTTGAGACCTTGTCATATGCTTTCTGCAAGTCTAGGAAGACCCGATTGGACCGTTTCCTCATCTCTAGCTTCTTCTCAATTATCTGTCTCACTACAGACATTGGGTCATCTGTGCTGCATCGTGATCTGAATCCAAACTGCTCATCTCCCATCTTGATTTCTACTACTCTGCATATTTCTTGATCCATTTCTGGACAACATGCCCATTTCATAATGAATGCAGTACTTCCTGTCACCCAAAATCCTCAATCAGCAAATGGCAACCCTCCCTGGTAAATTGCCCTGTGAGCAATTTGGTATTTTAGTACTGAAAACTCAACCTTACTTCCCTGGACCTCTGCTGTATCAACCTTCATCTCATTTATACTGTACTAAAACCAGTGTTTGTATCTTCATTATCCAGTTGCCTGTTTAACCTTAATTTTTTGTTATTGCCAAGTCCTAATGGCATCATCATATTAAAACAGAACATGCAAGTCAAACTCTTTAATAACAGTCTACATATTTTCATCCACTTCTGTATCATGCCCCTGTTTTGACCAAATAATCTCATCTACCTAACAAATGGGAGAAAGAGGCCTATATTAATTTCTTTTACCACCACATTTCTTTAAACCTGTCACATTGCCATCGTATCCAGCCAAATAAAACATAGTCAGCACAGTTGGTTTAACTCTAACTTTCTTTCATCTTTCACATTTGGGAACCATTTGATCTATTTTATAACTGTTTTTTTGACTGCTGATTGAAGGAAAAGTGCTAAAACAATTTTTGGCAGCAGAAGAGTTTTCTCTTTTCTCCACTGTTGTACGGCTCCAGAGTAGGTATATCTAAATTCAAGGGGCATCCCCCATGAAGAATGTGGGGGACGGGGGCTTACCCCCTTTCACAAAAAAAAAGTACCTCAAAAGTTTGTTGGAAGTTGTTCTGGCTCAGTTTTTTCATTTTACAGGCGCATTGAAGATTTGCTGTCGACCCATCAGCATGCTTCCTGCAGTTCTACTTAGAATCATAATAATAGATTCCCTATGTTTACATCACTCCATCAGTCTGTATCATGCCCCTGCTTTAACCAGGACATCATCTTGTCCAACTATCAGACCAGACATTACAATGGCCTATTTTCACTTGTTGATCTATGTTTTTTAAATGGCTAGCATTGCCTCCTGTTCAGTCAATTAAAGCATAGTCATCACAATTGGTATCAATCTTATTCATTACATACATTATTCATTCTTACTATTTTACTCATCTCTGACATACACAACATGTCTCTCAAGATTAAGCAAAACTTCCCTGATCAGGGCACCTAATTTTTCATTGAACTTACATACTTTTGTATACATCTGTATCAGCTGTCATCCCTCAGATTTTAACACAGTTTTAAACCCGTATTAAAATTTATCTCCAAGAAATGAAACACCAGTTTTAACTCATCTTGAGCTTGGTAAGAAATACTGATTACATAAAGTCAGTGGCACCGAATAATCTGCTATTACTTATGATCATATTATCATCATATGGTTTACTCCGCGGCAGGGATAGCCAACTGACTGTGTAAACCTTGGCTCAAGATGATTGTCACTATAGTAGTGACACCCTGACCCCACATGCAAAATGGGAAAAGGGGTTGAGGATGGATGGATTTATGATCATATGTAGCTGTGTACCACACATATTTCATGAGCAGCATTCAGTCTTAACCTTTTCCTATCTAAAGTCAGTCAGTCTTCAGATATTATTTCTTTATAGTTGGTATTATCTCTAATGATATAATCAATAAGATGTCCTTTATTCATCTACAGCTTTCATATAGAAAGAGAAATATTAGTCTTGTATTTTTTTTATGTAACCCAAGATGTTCATTTTTGTAGTTTTGTCATTTCCTTGTGGCAACTACTTCATCATAGTGTTTATTATTTATTTAGTCTATAAAACTACTATATAATAAATATTATGCTGAAGTAAGTCAGACACATGGTCTACTTCACATGTCTAAACAAACATAATAAATATCCTGAAACAAATAGCATCTGGCATTATGCAACTTTAAGCACTGTGAGCAGAAGAGCACAGGGAGAGGCCAATTCAGAAACACATGTAGCAAAACTTTGTGATTATGAAAAAATAACATAGTATGAGTACATGCATATATAACTGAATAGCAGTATGCAAATGAGTGTCAGAATGCTGATGATGGCAACATACCTGAAGCAGATTTCAGAAACCTATAAAAAACATCATGATGAGCCACAGCAGTCAGCTTCTATGTACAGCAGCATTTCTTGGTGAGCAAGACTATCACTTTTACATTGATACTATCAGTAACATCCACTTTACTAACTCACTATAGCCACTTTGGATGCCAGTGTTGCGAGCTACTACCCTCCTTGTCACATAAGGGTCCATCAGAGGCTGACACATCGTCACCTTCATAACTGAGACATAATTAACCACTGTCGTGGTCAGAGGCATCATATGGGAGCTGGTTGACTACTGCCATCCTCACAGGATCCCAAGGGATGTGTGGAATGCCTGTCTCATTTGGCATGATGGTTTGTGTTGCATTAACCATTCTTTTGCCAGAGGCTTTCCAGCATGTCACTGGGGACATCCTTAGGATTTTTGTGTCCTTCGTCCTCTCAGATTCTGCACCCATTCCTTAATGTGATGCTGATGAATGTAGAGCAGCTGATGTGGTTCCCACAGACAGCAGAGGAGAGAACCATAACCATGTGGCATTGTATGACAAAATTAATTTCATTGAAGTCCTGGGGTCTATTGACTGCACCTACCTTACCATCAGGGTTTCACATGGTGCTATATAGATTGGTCTGAAGGGTTTCCACACTGTCAGCTGCTAGATGATGTTTAGCGTACAGGGTATTATGTACAGTGTGTCTATGCAGTATCCAGGCAGTTCTCATGACTCTCACATTTAGCAAATGTGCGAACTGTACCAGTGTTTCCTGTAGATGAGACTTTCCACAGGGTCCCCTGGTTGGTAAATGCACACATTACTAAGCCCAGAGCCCATGACAGTCCAGTAACATGATATGTAGCAAACTGCTCATAATGGTGTTTTCTGCTCTGTATTACAGGTGATGTCACATATGCCTTAGAGCCACAGCTGTTGAACCCCATCTGCAGCCCCAAACAGAAGAGGAGATGACGTATATCAGTGCACTGTGCAGACACGGAATGTCATTGAATGTATGATGTTAAGTTGTCCATCTCGCCTTCATTCTTGCTGGATGGGTTCGGAGCCGACCTCGGCTCCGACTCGGCCACTCTAAAAGCTCGAGAGTTGGTTCCACCGGCTCGAGGCTCCCCTTATATCCCACAATGCTAGGTGGTATTACCCCAGATCTCGTTTGCCGCTACAGCGATCGAGGTGTATGGTTTCTACCGGCTTCAGGTCAGTTATTATAGATTAATCTATAGTGTATTTAAACCCCCTTAATTTAGTCTTTTATAGTTATTTCCCTTAACTTAGTGGATTTTGACCTTTCCTCCCTGTTTATCCACCCTTTTTTCCACAAGAACTTATTAGGTCTTCCCTCAGGCCTTCGGGCCCTTCCATCCCCTTAGTGGAGTGTATGTGTTTTTTTTTAGGGATCTAAAAAAGAACTAATCTTCCCTATTTTTTAGTTAACCTTGTGTAAAAGTGTAATCGGTGTGTTTTGTGTGTGTGTGTGGTTACACTCTCTTTAATAATGTCTAAAGAGTCAAAGGTCTCAGGCTTCAAGAAGTGTGACTCGTGCTGTCAGAAAATGTCTCTGACAGACGGTCACACTTCTTGTGTTTACTGCCTGGGACCTTTACACCTGCAGGACTCTTGTTCTGTATGTCATGGCTTCAGCCCGAGAGTCCTGCAGGAAAGAAAAAACAAACTCATTTTAAGAGGTTTGCTTAAGCCTGAGGGTTCCCCTACTGCTACTTCGGGCAAACCCTCTAAGGCTTCTAGGTCCTCGACTCCAGCTTCTGAGTCGAGGCCTAAGGCTTGGAAACCTACTGCTACATCGGCTCCGGCTGGAGCCGATGAGTCTCAGACTGCAGCTTCTGTGGTTCCCTCGGCTCCGGCTGGAGCCGAGGTATTGGAAATTCCTGGGTCGGCTCCGATCAGACCATCGGAGCCGACATCTAGAAAGAGGTCTAGGTCACCGTCCCTTGGCTCCGTTCATTCGGCTCCAGCGTCTCCCTTGCTGTCTGAACGGAGCCATAGATCTCACTCCTCTAGATCATCGAGGCTCTCGGATCATGACCTTCAGAGGGTAGTGAGTCGACTTCTTAAGTCCGAGGCACTGGCCCAAATGCTTCAGAGCCCGACTCATCAGTCGATGCTTGACCCTATCCCTCAAAATGTTCCTCCTCCGACTCCTTTGAGCTCGGAGCCGGGGCGTTTCGGAACCGAGACTGTGGTAGCGTCGGAGCCGATACAATTGTCTTCGGTTCTGTCGTCGGCTCCGATTTCTTCCTTTGAAGAATCTCGGCGCCGGACTTCCCTCGTCGGCTCAGAGGGGGTGAGTGGCATCGGACCCTTGTCCGACCCCGCTCTCCCTCTCGGTGCTTCGGGCGCTGGTGAGTTCGGCTCTGACATCGGCCTCGAGCCATCACTGTCGGTGCCGAGGGGGTTCTCAGCTGGAGCGGGACCTCTGGCTCTGCCTGACAGGGGTGCGTTCGAGGTCATGCGGAGTGTGTTGGAACCTGGTTCAACTCCACAGTCGGCTCCGTCCGCCCCTCCCTCTTTGGTGCCTCAGGTTATGTCTACTCACTCCCTCATCCCAGACTGCAGAGAGCCAGCTCCTCAAGAATCCCCTGTGGGGATCTCATCCTCTTCCGAGGCCTCTCCTGAATTGGCAGGGGAGCCCCCTAGGAAGAGAAAGTGTAAGAGGAAGCACATAGACTCACCTGAGTCTGTCACCTCTGACACAGATTTAGAGGATTCCGAGGGTTCCCCCGTTCCCCTTCTGAAGATGTCTCCTTTGCAGACATTCTAGAGATCCTGAAACAGAGGGGAAATTGGCCAGCCCTTAACCCTTCGGAGGATGAATCTGTGTATCTTGAGGCGTTTGGCTCTCGCCCTTCCACTTCCTGGGTGTCCCCCCCCCTTTGACCCCTCATGCAGGTGGTAGCAAAAAAGGCTTGGACGGCTCCTGACTCAGTGGACCCCACCCCCAGGAGACCTTCAAAGTTTATCACAGCACCAGCAGATAAGCAATTTCTGACCAAGGGAGTTTCTGTTGATGCTATGGTGGTAGCTGCTGCCACTAAGAAGGAACTAGCTGATCCTTCAGTGCCTGTCCATCCTCCTAACAAGGAATCTAGGTCTATGGACAGGTACGGGAAGCGGATGTTTTCGTCAGCGACCTTTGCTATGCGTTCGCTGAACTACCTATGCCATTTCACTCGTCTTCAAAGAGATTTGTTCAAGGAAGCGAGTGAGATGTTGAAGGATCCTACAGCTGCGGGTTTTCAGGACAAGATGAACGCTCAGCTGGCTACCCTAAACTCTATAGCTAACTCCTCCATGCGCCTCCTTTCATATGCGGCTGATGGAGCGAGCAGAGCCGCAGGGACAGGTGTTGCCTTACGCCGGCATGCCTGGATGCGGCTATGCAATTTTGCGGACCCCTTTAAAACGTCTTTCACTAATTCCCTGTTTGATGGATCATCTCTCTTTGGTCCTCAAGTGAAAGAAACCTTGACGAGGTGCGAGACGGATGGCAAAACTCTTTCTGCCGTCGGAGTCCGTTTTTCTACTCCTTCTAGGCCTTACCCCAAAGGCCAGAAAAGTGGTAAAATGTGATTCCGCAAACAATCTCAAGGGACTTTGCCTGACGCACAGAGTCGGTTCCCCTCCAGAGGCAGAGGGGGGAACAATAATGGTAGATGTCGCCCTAGAGGCAGGGGGGGTCCGCAGAACCAGGGCAATCGAGAAAATTTTTCCGATAAGCCCTTCCAGCATCCCTGAGGTGTTGCCCGACTGTCCACCTTCGGAGGCAGTCGGGGGAAGATTGTCACTGTACCCAGAAGCCTGGCGATCCCTAACTCAAGACAAGTGGGTACAGTCCATCATTTCCGAAGGCTATTCCATTCCGTTCTTTCGTATTCCAAATCAATCAAAAAAATCCTTTCCAGATGTTCCACCCGCTCAAAGGGATCAAGCACATTGGAAATATCAAAGTTGCTTGCAAAAAGAGCCATTCAGCCAGTGCCAGCAGACCAGCAAGGATCCGGAATCCACTCCAAATTCTTTTTGGTTCCAAAGAAAACAGGGGACTGGAGACCCATTTTGGATCTCAGTATCTTGAACAAGTCGGTCAAGAAAACAAGATTTCGGATGGTCACACTATAATCCATCCTACCCCTTTTGGGAAAGGAAAACTGGATGTGCTCTATAGACCTCCAGGATGCGTACTATCATATAAAAATGAACAGACGCTCCAGGAGATTTCTCCGCTTCCGGCTGGGAACCAGTCACTTTCAATTCAGAGCCCTGCCCTTTGGTCTCACCACTGCCCCCCGGGTGTTTACCAAATGCATGGCAGTGGTAGCTTCTCACCTGAGACGTCAAGGATTCCAGGTGTTTCCATATTTGGACAACTGGCTCCTCACAGCTCCTACCAAGCATCTTCTTCTAATAGCCAGAGACTACACCTTTCGCATTTGTCAAAAGTTAGGCATCTCAATAAATTGCGAAAAGTCTGTTTTGTCGCCTTGTCGTGCTATTACCTTCATAGGCGCAAATCTAGACACAGTCAACATGTCTGCGAGACTAACAGACCAAAGAATAGCAGACATACGCAAACTGGTCTCCCTTCTCTTCCACAACAACAGAGTCAAAGCCAGATTAGTTCTGAAAGTACTGGGGATTATGGCGGCTGCTATCCCTCTACTTCTATTAGCCAGATTCCACATGAGAATCCTTCAGTGGATGCTCTTCACACAATGGTCGTACCAGCAACTTCCGATGTCCCATACCATTATGATTACGCAAGCATGCAAGAATCATCTTCTTTGGTGGATTTCTTCCCCTCATCTCTTCCTGGGAAGGCCCTTTGTTCCTTCCCCTCTGGTTGCTACTCTGACAACGGACGCCTCCCTGATCGGGTGGGGGGGGCATTATCAGGGCAGAACAGTCCAGGGCATATGGCAACCAGACGAATGCCACTTGCATATAAATGTTCTAGAGATGAGAGCAGTGCTTTTAGCGTTGCAAGCCCTTCAAGACTCTCTTCCCTTGGGAACGATAGCAATCCAGACGGACAATATGTCTGTAGTGTGGTATATCAACAAACAAGGTGGAACCAGGTCCTATCCCCTATGTCGAGAAGCACTCAGACTGTGGCAATGGGCGATTTCTTCTCACCGGTTTCTGATAGCAACGCACATCCCCGGGAAGTCCAATCTAATCGCGGACAAGTTGAGCAGAGCTATCCTCATGCCTCACGAGTGGTCTCTGAAAGATTCTATTCTGGAGAAAATTTTTCTCAAGTGGGGTCAGCCTTGCTGCGACCTTTTTGCTACTCCCCAAAACAGCAAGTGCAGAGATTATTTCACCCTATTCCCGTTACCAGGCCAGCCCAGCAGAGACGCTCTAGTCCAAGTTTGGCCCTGGGGACTTCTGCATGCATTTCCTCCTTTCCCACTAATCTCTCAAGTGATACAGAAAGCTGTCGCTCAGAAGGCCTTTTTGATCCTCATTGCTCCTTACTGGCCTCTACAGGTTTGGTTCCCCTTTCTACATCAATTTCTGTTGGAGCGATCTTGGCATCTGGACCTAGTTCCAGATCTTTTGATCCATCAATCGGGTCAGTTACATCGCTCCCTCCCCTCTCTGAACCTCACTGCTTGGTTCCTCCAATTCCAACCTTAGCCAGGCTTCCTCAAATATCTCATCCTGTCCGAGATATTTTGATAGCTTCCCATAAATCTTCCACTCGGAAGATTTATCTTAGTAAGTGGAAACGTTTTGCCTATTGGGCTCAAGGAAGGGACATAGATCCTTTCACTGCTTCCATCCAAATAGTCCTTGATTTTCTAGCTGAACTCTTCCATGCAGGTTCATCTCCTTCTACTCTTAAAGTTCAATTGGCAGCTATTTCTAACTTTCATGTGGGCATTTCAGATTCTGCCATCATGTCTCACAAGCTTTGCAAAGCTTTTTTGAAGGGAGTTTTTCTTCTCAGACCTCCTATAAGAAATCCTCCTCCTTCTTGGGACCTTAATTTAGTTCTCACATCTTTGATTCTTCCCCTTCGAACCTGCAGCTTCCTGTTCATTGAAATTGCTATCCTGGAAAACTCTCTTTCTGGTAGCCATTACTTCAGCTAGAAGGGTCTCAGAACTTCATGCACTCAGCAGTCGACCACCGTATCTATTGTTTCATAAAGACAGGGTGTCCTTACGAACCAATCCATCCTTTTTACCTAAAGTAGCCTCTGCGTCTAACCTAAATCAAAGCATTGACCTCCTGTGTTTTTCCTGACTTTTCTAACAGGTCTGAACAAAAATTGCATTGGCTAGATGTTCATAGTCAGTTAAGGTATTATTTGGATAGAACCAAACAGATCAGGAAAACTGACCAGTTGTTTGTCTCTTATGCAGAAGGCAGAAGGGGACTTTCAGTTTTGAAGGTATCACTCTCCAGATGGCTAACATCTCTGATTTCCTTTGCTTATGAAATTAGACACCAAAAGCTGCCTAACAAACCTAAGGCTCACTCCACCAGAGCTTTGGCTACTTCTATAGCCTTCCAAGACAGGCTGCCTATTGACACCATTTGTGCAGCGGCTACTTGGGCTACTCCTCACACTTTCATTTCTCATTATAAGTTGGATTTAGCTTCTAGACATAGAGCTAACTTTGGTTCCACTGTTCTCAAGAGTCTGTTCCGATAGGCCACCCGGGACAAGGTGCTAGGGACGCGGTCCCATCCAGCAAGAATGAAGGCGAGATGGACAACTTAACATATAGAAGTTATGTTCTTACCATAACGTTCCATGTTAGTTGTCTTCTTCTCGCCTTCTTTCTTGCATCCCACCCTCCTTCCCCCTAGCCTGGACAGACCTAGAGGAGTTTGATTGTGACCTCTCTTTCTACCACCTCTATTGTATATAGGTATATGCTATTCTGTGCATATATTCCTTCATCAGGTTTTCAGGTCACCTTCTTTCCTTCCTTTTATAGAGGTGGGTTTTTCCCTTTTCCAGTGGTTCTGGAGTTATCTTTGGCTGGGCATAGCTTACAAACGAGATCTGAGGTAATACCGCCTAGCATTGTGGGATATAAGGGGAGCCTCAAGCCGGTGGAACCAACTCTCGAGCTTTTAGAGTGGCTGAGTCGGAGCCGAGGTCGGCTCCGAACCCATCCAGCAAGAAAGAAGGCGAGAAGAAGACAACTAACATGGAACGTTATGGTAAGAACATAACTTCTATTTCAAAGTGTTGAAGTTTTGCCTCTGCTGCCTGGGTACATCTCACAATGCACTGCAGTACGCTCCCCAGATGTGCAGCAAATTATTTGTGGTGTTTGCTGTGCAACACAAAATTTGATATATAAACAGTTACACCAAGTACAGACATTATCACTGGCCAGCATTGGTGTGCCAGCAGCAGAGGAGGAACTGAGTGAGAAGTCTGAGGAGGATACGGTTATGGCAGACTCCTATGCAAGGCAGAGGCGGGCATATTATGTTGTGGCATGAGCAAAAAGATGGTGTCTGGTTCACAACTGTGGGCTGTGACACCACAAACATGGAACAAAAATGCATTAATTTACACATCCAGGCTGTGCACTACAGTACAGTATAGTATGTGGACTGGTCATGCTTTTCAACAGAAATTATGTAACCCACATGAGTCAGAGTGTTGGCAAGCTGGAATCCTCATCATATGCATAGGTTGGGGGCACAGTGGCACTGACAACAGCACTAGCATAGATGGCTGATGCCTGCAGTAAAACTGCATATGGCTAGCATGTTGTAGCATGTCAGGGATCATATCTTCAGGTAATGGTATTGACCTTCCAGGTGTGGAGTCCCGGCAAAGTATAGCAGCTGTTCCACCAGAGGTAGGTTAGAGATGTGTGGGCTACATGTACAATATTGTGGCTGTGTTCCTTACTGTATTTCCATGGCAGGTAGCTGACTGACACCGTGGCCTGTATGGGAAGGAGTATGTGTCATTTATGGGGCATCTACCAGGGAACTGGCTATTCTGGAACTGCAGGATCCTGACTGTGTACTGTGGGTTGAGCCCACAGTTAATGGAGTCAAATGTCTTTCACATCCATGAGACCTCCCATGACCATTGGTGGAGGCAATGGTAGGACTAGATGATTGTCATCCACATCTATGTTTGCAGTCATGGCCAGTGGTGGAGACTGCACTGGAGGCAAAAGTGTCATTCATGTTCATGACTGGCTATGACCATGGATAGAGGTGACATTGGAGGCAGCCACGAGTGCAGAGCAGCTGTGCCTACCTGTGTATGCAATTGTCTCCACCTTAATTATATCCGCCATGTGCAAGTAGCTACAGAGACCCACTATTGGCTGCCACTCCCTGCGAAACTTGGAGGTAGTCTTGGAGGTTGTGGACATCTCTCTACAGGCCATGCAACACAAAGTACTTAAAATATGGTCTGTCTAGCATCCACCTGTGCCTGAATTTCAGCCTTGTACATTTTCTGAGTGATGTCTAGGGTAACACCAGTACCTTTTCTGAGTTTACAAACGGGCACCTGTGCCTCTTCCCTGCACTATGATTGTGCACCGCAGAGGTTATGTGTCACTTGGGCAATGCATGTGTTTCCGCTGCCTGTGTACCATGTGTAGCACACACATGGGCAGGATGTTCACTAAACACCGGAGATGCAGGCAGTCTATCCTAGGCATCTGTAGTCGCCTTAGCTGTGGAGTAGGGAAATGTTTCCTCCAGTATTAGTGCTGATAGCAGAGCTGTGTGCACACTGCACTCTACATATGTGCTGACTTCAGGCATATGTAGACCTGTTCTGCTGGATCATATCCCAGTGGGCCCAAGAAGGCATGCAAGTAATGTAGGCTTGTGAAAGATGGTACATGCGTGACCAACTGTAGATCAGACCAATAGCTACATGCCAGGAATTTACCTAGACTATGAGCACAGACTCACATTCCTGTTGGTTCAGGATGTATCCGTTGTGTCCTGTAGTGGCTGATAACATGAATACAGTATGGTATGTATGAGTACACTGTACAAAGGTGCTTGCCAGTGTTTGCTTGCAGTAGCATGTCAAACATTTCACCAGACACATCTTCCACACACACATGGATAATCATCCCATATGCTGTAAATGTTCAGTGTTGAAGCCCTGATGTTCCTGGTTAACAGTAAAACATTTTGTAAACTCTGTATACACCAGGTGGAAGCCCTACCAGTGTGCTACATGACTTGCATTATTAGTACTCACATGGGGCATCCCCAACAGATGCTTGGACTGTCCTGACCACTCCTGTTTCCACATCTAGATCGCCTCCCATAGTCAGTGCCCCGTTAGTGTCCCCTTTCAGTATTACTAGGAACTAAAGTTACTCTATGAACAGAAGGTGCGCTGTAGGAGAAGGCTTGGTGACAGGCTTGGCATCATCTGTCACTTATGACTTGTTGTTTGCATGTAGTTTCATGTCAGTCACCCTCTGACACATCTATAGCACTTTGCAGTGGTGTCAGTCTACATCACCTGTCTGCTGCAACACTTCATGCCACACCTGGTCCATGAAGGACTTATCTTACTAATATGTGTCTAGAATATACCTACTTTATTTATTCATAAGGCCCCTAGCAAAACATCTGTCTCCTATGCTGTAAATGTTTCAGTATACCTTTGTTGTTTCAGCACCATTACTGCTCCAGTACAGTTGTGGGAACACAGGTAGATCAGTGTGTATATACAGGACTGTCCATTGTGGACAACACCCATTGCACCCACCATCGGTATGGTGGGTGTCTGCCCCAGCATTTCCACCTGTTCTTTGTGCCCTAACTATGTGTGCCACCCCCAACACATAGTGTGACATATCACTGCCAAGGTTATTGCCATGTTAGCACACAACAATCAGTATGGTTTGACAGCTGTCTGAGGCAGGATAACTGTACTGTATTGCTGCCAGATCCATTCACCTTTTTTCCTCCTAGGCTGTCTCCCGAGACCGGTTTAAATTATACCAAGATTTTTTAACTTCATGTAAAGGCTGCAGATCAGACTGAACTAGCCATTCTTATCAGACACTGCCCTCTTCAAAAAAGAGAAGAGGCAGCCTTCACCCCCAAGGAGTCAGACTTCTCAGATTCAGATGAGAAAGACCTGGTTTATAGGTCTCCGATGTTTTCTCCTCTAGGCTATAAAACTGATGACATCCTGTAATCTGATTCTCTCCAAGGGATATCATTTGGAGACCTCTTGTCTCTCATGAAGAAGAACCACTTCATATGGGATAATGAGGTGTCTTATCCTTAGAAAAATATATTGCTGTTCTGGGTTTGGACACACCTAAGTCTTTGACTATTCCTTAGAAGATGCTTTCTTAAAAAAACCTTGGAATCTGACTTTCAACCCCTGCTCCCAAGCAATGTGACCAATTATATAGGGTTTATACTCCTTTCAAATACAAAAACTCCACAACAAAACCAGTGCTGATTATCCTCAGTCCTGTAAAAGGGTCTAAGTAGATTTTTGGCCACAGCACACTTCCCAGTGACTGGGAGTGTAGACTGTTGGACCAGCTTAAGAAGAAAGTCAGTTAAGCAACAATTCTGACTTTTATGGTATTCAGTTGCCAAACTTTTGCAATCAAGTATCAGAGTGAGCTTGTCAAGCAGTTATGGGAGCAGCCTGGAGAGATAAACGAAAAGACTCTGAAAGTAAAGATTCAGGAATTTGCCCAAATTGATTGCAGGTGGGCAGACATGATGTTAAGTGCAAATGTGATGTTGCTGAGGAAGCATCTGGATCTGCTATGGGATCACTGATTAGGTGACACCCATGGCTGAGGGTCTATCTTGTATCAAAGTATGTCAGAGCACAGCTGCTTAATTCCCCACTACTCATGGAACTGCTGTTTGGACCACTGCCCAATACAATTTTAAGAAGCTGAAGAAAAGGGAAAACGATCCAGTCAGTTAATAAACTGTTTTATCCCCAATACTTCCCCAAAACAAAACATTATTACTGTTTAGAAGGTGAGGTAAAGCAAAAAGAGAGTAAGAAGATCTTTCAGAAGAGAAAATGGAGATGGGGCCAGTTAGGGAAGCCTAAGAGTTCTCAAGGCTGAATCTCAGACAGGGAGTGGTCATGACTACTTAATGCGTCTCCCTTCCGCTCACCTTCACCTCCCAAAACACTTCCACATTCCTCAGTATCCCCATGCATGTTGAACAACTTTTCCTCAAAAAAAAAAAAATTGGATGCCAGCTGGCCTTACTTGCAAACTGGTGGGAGGAAATAAATACATGAGACAACCTTCCTGTCATCTTTGTTGCAAATAACTAGAGATAGAAAGTTAATAGAGTGAGATGAGGCCAAGAAGACATTTGGACTGCAGGCTAAAAAACACCTTTCCTACCAGGGACTGATATCAGAGTATAGGCAAAGAGAAAATTATAGGGGAATATTACGTGAAAGACCTGCCCTTGTAGAGTTTTTGTCAAATCTAGGACATAAACTGCTGTTAAAAAGATTTAATTAATAGGACATATAAAATATTCCATGATAACTATGAGAATCAGTCAGAGGAGGTTAGAGAAGCTTGGGAAGGGAGACTGGTAAATCAATTTACAAATTCAGTTACCGGCTAGTAAGTACACTGCCTGGATGCCAGCAAAGAAATTTGGAAACCTGAACGACAGTAAACCAGAAAAGGTGAAGAGAAAGCACCTTCTGGGAAAGATTCCATATATGTTCAGCAAAAAGCAGTTCAAGCTTCAGCTTTGGTTCCTGAAATGCTTTCCAGTAATTCAGAGGGAAAAATAAATCAAATGCACTCAAGAGCTGATTAAAATAAATGAAATAATGAAGGAATATATCAACTCAAATAACAAAAGGTTTGACAAAATAGAAGTTTTAAATAGATGTTCAAATTAACAGGTAAAACTGCAAAATTCAGATGCTGAAATTAAGAAAAAGCTGTCAGAGTTTGAGGTTCTCAGGAAGAGGTATTGGAAAAGGCATTTCAAAAACTGAAGAGTTAGAAGACGACACACAGAGAAAACCTGAGATTTTTTGCTGTAGCAGAGATACTGGAAAAAAGCAGACTGTATTAAATTAATTTTATAAAAGCAGAAGTAAGCAGCTGGACTGGTGTTCCACAACAGGATTTGTTAATTAAAAGGGCACATCCAGCGTATAATCCAAATCTGGCCATGAGAAAGCAGACACGACCTATATTAGTAAAAATGTAATCATACCAGCAGAAAGAGTTGATTCTGACAAAGCTGTGGCAGAAGGGCAATTTGTTAAAAACTGGAGATAGTGGAGTGTTTGTAGAAAATGATTATTCGCTATACACCAGGCAGAAGAGAAGCAAATTTATCCCAGCAATCAGGGAATATTGAGATGTAAGTTTAAGATTCAAGGTGCTGTATCCTGCTGTTTCCAGAGTATTTTTTACTGGCAGAGAGAAGACATATTTTGATGCAGAGTAGGGTAAGGAGGAAACAAAAGAAAAAAATAAGTTTTATCCAATAAAAAGTGAACAATCAAACAGAAAGGCACTCATGTTTCTCATTCTTTGGACAATAAAGCTCATATAGAAACTTTGTCAGTGAAACCTTTTTCCAATTTTCCAAAGGAAAATCCTTGAGAAAGAAAAAAAAACGCATAAGTTAATTTTCCAAAGAAAATGCTTGAGAAAGAAAAAAAAACACAGAAGTTAATTTTCCAAAGGAAAATGCTTGAGGAAGAAAAGAAACACAGAAGTTAATTAGAAGAGCAAGGAGTACCTTGGTCTTGAAACAGAGTCTGGTGTTGGGAGATGGAGATGAACAGGGAGAAGACGAGCGACACTGAAATTCACGAATAAATGGGAAAGTATAAGGCATCAATCATATTTGTCAAATATGGCTTTGGAAGAAAAAATGGATCTTTGTTAAACGTTTGGGTGGACCGTAAAGCACATATCCCAGTTTATGTTCAGAAAAACACTAAAATGGAAAAAAAAGTAACCAAGTAAAACAGTTTTTGCTCTTAATATTTGTATAAACATTTCATGATATCAACTGCATGGTATATATAGCAAAGCAGTTTTTTGTAGTGTTTAGTCAGGGGTATTTTGAATGTGGGGGGATTCTTTTCAGTGACTGTTGTATGCGTTAAAGATATTAAAATAAACAAATATTTTCTTAGTTGTAAGAAATATAGGGCCAAATTCCAAAATAGTTGCTGTCAGTGCAACTCTGCCCTGATTCTGAAAGACTTGCTTTCAGTGTATATGACTTACTTTGGTGTAAAGCCTATCTGTAAACAAGCTTGCAGAGTGCGACAGATTCTGAAAGACCAACTGTCAGTGCAGGTGTTCACTTACACTTAGAACAAGTCTTTTGGAGTGGGGTCCATGGACTGTACAGCATAACAAGAGAAAAACATCTGGACAAAAACAAGTTAAATGTTAATTTACTGTGACCTTGGACTAATGGGGTGGAGGTGGGGTATAAATGTACGCTGATTATTTTATATGTAGAATTAAGGTATTTTCCCTTATTTTTGCAAGGGTGAATGTCTAGATTAATGCCCTTGACTTAAGCTATAAACAAGTGTTTTTGTAACCAAGTAGGCTTTAAAGAATAAGGTAAAATGATGAAAACCAAGAAAAATGCTAAGCTTGTTACATCTGCAAAGATATTAGCTTGTTTTTTCTTTCATTAGCAAATGTTCAGTGGGAGTGAAGCAGTCTGCACCTGAAGAGTGCTGTATATTTTGAGTGAAATTTACAAAGATTCATTGATGAGTACTTCTCATGGAGACAAGCTGTCAATGTGCAATTAATCTTTAGAGTTCCAAGCATTCTTTGCTGAGGGAAATGCAAACTTTAACAGTGGAATGGCAAGCAGTTCAGTGAAAAATAAAGTTTGGAATTATAGGAAGTGGATAAGTGATAATAGACGCTTTAGCAGCCTTAATACTGTAATGCATTTAATACAACAGTGTACAATTTAGTTTTATTTAAAGATAGCCAGTGCACACTTTCTTAAGGGTAAAAGTTTGTTTTCTGAAAGCATACAAGCTACTTTTTTACATGGTGGAGAGGAATAGGGATAATAAGAACAGACAGCAATCAGTTTAAATGGGAACACAGGTTGTAGCATCCGCTTTAACATGAGCAACCTTCACTTTAGGTTAGTTAATGTTGCTCATTACAGCTGTTGATTTTGGGCAGTTTATCCTGTCCGGAGGGTTAAACTTAATATTTTGAAGATGTACATATTTTGTGTGCATGTTCTAAGTTAATAGGGGAAGGTGTGTTTTGTAAATGTATTTAGTTTTTGTTTGAGGGTTTTCATTAAAACAAAAAATCTGACATAGGTTTAAACGGAGATGAAAAGAAACAACCGTATAAAAGATCAGATATCATACTGTCAAACAATCAGTGTGTGTATGTAACATAAAAGTTGGAAATTCACATTCAAAAACTTATGTATAATGGATGGGAACAGTAGCCATTTATCATAATGGCTATGCTATCCGTATCATCTTGGAAAATAAATAGCCTTACAGGTATAGACAAAAAGGATAGGGTATTGAATTATATTAAGAAATGCAGAGTGCAAATAGCAATGGTGCAGGAGACATATTTGGAAAGAAACAAGCATATGAATGTTACCAGTTGTTAGAGGGACACCTATTGTGACAGAAGAGGAGAAAGAAGACAGTAGTGGTAGATTTGTGGTAGTAAAGGACTATTGGCAAGGGAGAATAATTATGCTGGCGTGTATTTTTATTCCTTCAAAAACTGCTATTATGGAATTTGAGAAATTTTTGGGAGAAGTAATCAGCTTTCAGCAGGGAACATTACTTAATAGGTGGAGACTGGAACTTGCTTTGTAATAGTCAGGATGTATTAGGGTGTCCTAAAATATAATAAATATATAATATTTTATATATATATATATATATATATATATATATATATATATATATATAATGTTTTTAGGACTCCTGATACATCCTCCCTATTACAAGGCAAGTTCCAGTCTCCACTTATTAAGTAATATATAATATATTATTATATGTTATATTAAATTATATTGTTTTCTAATTTATAAATTATATTTTATTATATTATATATTATTAATGTAGTAATATATAATATATGGTAATATATGTTATATATATTATATATAAAATAGTCAAATAAATAAATAAAGGGTATATCTCCAAAGAAATGTATGAAAATATTTGGTTTGGAAGATAGGAATTCAGTAGTGAATTTACATATTATTACATATTGTGGCATCCCTGCACTGGCCCAGTAATCCAGGAGCCTCAGTCCTCAATCCTCACCACTGGCAACAGCTAGGGAACATACATACTGGGAGGATGACAAGTACACACACATTAAAGTACAATTTCCCTTAAGAGCAAACAGAGATCACAGTCAGTCTGGGGCTGGTTTCTCCCTCTTTCTCCAGATCCCCAATAAGACTCTCAACTGGCACAGCTATAGGATTGAGATCTCAGCTTAGTGGCCAAGCCAAAACATCCAGTACCCTCTCTATCCAACCAATGCTTCATGTCCATGCCCAAGTAGCTGACACGCACACACTTTAAGATCTGATTTATATTCAAACACACACACCTGAGAAAGGCTGGCACAGATTTACTAGCTATACACCCTTCTCCCCAGATAAGGTATTTTCCACTGCCACCAACCACTACTTACCAGCTACTTTAAGGCCCTTAACAAAGGTTGCCCAATCCCACTGTGTAGTGTCACTATAAATCCATATGGTAGTCTGACCAAGACTTGCAAGGCTATTTAGAGACTGGCGTGTACAGCGTCACCAAATACATATGCAAGTACTCCAATAGCTTAAATTCATCTCACAAGTATCTGCCACAAAGATAGCTTTAAGTATATTTAATAATAAATAATAAAAGTGTAAACACTTACTTTATTATAACAAAAAGAACAAGAGAATACTCAATAAATCAACACAGTAACTTCAGAGTTCATAATCATAGGAAATATTTTAAAACAACATTGCAGGACAGTCTCTATTAAATACAGAAAACATCTAAACTAATCTTTACTGTATTCCTATTTATATCTAAAAGAGATACTATGCCCTAAATCTTACTTACAGCAAGGCAAGTGCAGATGATGCTGATGATTAGTGGATGTTCTTGCTAGGTCCAAGACAAAATGCACAGTCTCTCTCAGAGAGTTTTTAAATTAATATCAAATATTACTGCTGGGTTAGTTTGGATAACATCACTTTTTGTCACCTGACTTAAGTTCCCGAGCTAAACCCCCAGTGTCCAGCATTTAACATCTCTGTGTGAAAAATACATAGCCTTCAGATGTTTGCAGTTGCTAGAAGACATAAAACAATAAAACATGTACAAAACAATGCAGAAGGCACCCTAGTTCTAGACATCCTGTCTCCTTGCTGCATTAAAAGTAACTTTTATAACACAATTGTAAAACAATTTAATTTCAACTTATTTTCTTGAAGTTTTGCAAGTTAACTCTCTGTGTCTTGGTTTCTACTATTAAAACATACATTTGCACAGGTATATAGTTTATATACATTTCTGTTCTTTTCCAGTTGGGTACACTGTGGACACATCCTTGAAGCTCAGTACTGTACAAACCCTGTTCAACACACCCATCTGTACCAGTAGTTTAATATACACATAACATATAGTTCTCTTAATTTGGTAACACATGCAATTGCATCATGCTGGTATTCACAAATGACATATAACTATTTATAAAATTCCAGCTAGCTGGGCTGGCAGTATTTCCCTTCTATCACACATATTATTCCCCAAGGCGTAATAACTTGGCTAAACTAGATAGAAATTATATTGCACTTAACTAAAAGTTTTGACACACCTCAAATAACTATTTCAGATTATGCTCCAATAAAAAAAACTTAAGTAAAAATGCAGAGTTATAAAGTAAAAGTAAGACACTAGTGCTTTCCCACCCACTTGTTAAGAGAGGAATTTTAAGGAATGGGTAGTGGTAATTATTCACAAGTTGTCAGGAAATATAGAAATATCTTTGGAATTTGTAGCTAGTGAGTAGGATAAAATGGAATTTATATACAGGGGAGAAATATTAGAGAAATTGAAATGGTTAAGAAGTAATTGGAATTACTTAGAGGAGCTCACAAAGGTTAAAGTATTGCAGAATAAAATGAATCTCACAGAACAAGAAGAGGTGCAACTGCAGAGTGCTAAAGAAAAAATATGGGAGTAATCTGGGTAATTTGCATGAGTGTAGAAAGATTGCTGTTAAACAACTGTTTTTTGGTAGCCCCAGAACACAGACACTCTTAATAGAATGAGTTAGGCAACAGAAAGTAGAAAGGTTTGTTGCCAAACTTAAGGAGCATATTACAAAAAAATAACCAGAGATCCTGTAGAAGTATTACAGATATTTCTGAAATGTTATTAAAATTTCTTTAAAGCAGAGGAATGTGGAAATAAGAAAAAAACACAAATGTAAATATTAATATAAGACTTAAATATGCCATGGTTAGAGGTAGATGAAGTTAAAAAAATAACAGTTAAGATAGGAGATAAGATAAAAACAGTGATTTTTAATCCATCTGCAGGAAAGTATCTAGGAGTATATGGTATTCCTATGGAACTTTGGAAGGTATGAAGGAAAAATGATAATGATCTGGAAGGATTTGTTTAACAGTATTTAAAAGGAGGTGAAGCACCAGCATCCTAGAAGAAAGATGTGGTGGCTGTAATACCTAAAGACAGTAAAGAAAGGAAATAAGGGACTCAGAAATTCAAGGATATAACTGATATGGTAATCAAGAAAAAGTTGGCTTTATTCGTAGACAATATTATTTTGTACCTGATAAAAATCAGAAAAGGACATTTCGTGTTATGGAACATTCTGAGACAGTTTCAAGTCTTTTCAGGGCATAAACATAATGAAAACAAAACAAAGGCTATAGCTATAAACTATGTACCCACGCATGAATTAATTCAGCAATACCCTTATTTGTGGGGAAATGGTAAAATGAAGTATTTAGGAGTATGGGTTAAAAAATTGTGTTATGGTAACTTAAGAGTATGTGGGAAGAGAGACTAAACAAAAGATGATAAAAAAATGAGAAACTGTAGGCTTGTGTTTCTGATTATGGATAGCAAGATACAAGCAGAGAAAATGTTTTTAGTCCCTTTAGTTTTTTTATAGAGGTCAGGCATGTTTTTTATCAACCAGAGGAAAACTTGTAGACATTATTTAATAAAGAGTTGAAGGATTTTTATGTGGGAGGAAAAGAGGCAAGGGTGAATTGGGGTAAGTTGATTTTTCTAACAGGACAAGGTGTTTTGGGGATTACTTAATTTGAAGGGATATTTTGGAGCTACATAATTAAGGCTGATTTACATAACACAAGCAGAAAGCTATAATAAAAGTGGAAAAGAATGATTTATGAAGCGGGGGTGGGGGTGGGATTCAAGATATAAGGAGAGAGTGGGAGCTTGGATGTAGATCCTTAAGGATAATAGAAACAGCCATGCACAATATTATATTCGTAAAGCAGAAAGTATTCTGAGACCTTAACCAACACAAGAATGGAGTAAGAAGATTATGTTAATGGGGCTGACTGCAATTAGTGGTACAAAAGAATAGGCAATAAGGGCTGGAATTTACTGGAGAAAATGGGCAAAGGAACCAATATATTAAGAGCAAATAACTACAGAGAGAGAGAGAGTTAATAGAATGGGAAGAGGCTTAGAAGGCATTTGGTCTGCAGGCTAAAGACTGCATTCCCTGTTGGGGATTGATATCAGATTATAGTCAAAGAGAAAGGTATCGGGCAATCCTAAGTGAAAGACCTGCTCTGATATAGTTTTTAATTGAATCTAGAACAGACACTGCTATTAAAAAAGGGATAATATAATTAGTAGGGTATATAAAACATTGCATGACAACTGTAGGAATCAATCAGAAGAGGTTAGAAAGGATTGGGAAGAACAATTGGCTAAGCAATTCACAAGGAAACAATGGGAGGACATATATATGGTTCCCAAATATGAAAGAAAGTCTAAAAGAGTTAGGATTTTTTGCTTGAAAGTGTTTGCATAGGTATTTTTATACCCCAAGCAGACTCCACAAATAATTTTTCCTCAGTAGATGGCAAATGTTGGAGGTGTGATGGGGAAGAAAGAGGTAAAAATTGGCCGATTTTAAAAATTCTTTAAAGAATATTCTGTCAGAAATATTGGGAGAGCAAATGGGTGTAACTAGGAATTGTTTTGTTTTTGAGCTGGAATAGCAATTACTAGAAAATGGAAATCAAAGTCTAAACCAGGTGTATTTGGAGCAGAGAATATTGTAACACAGATAAAATAACGAAGTAGGCTATTTTTAAAAGGTTAGATGCAAATTACATAGAAAAATGGAAATTGTTTGAGCAATACATGCAGACATGTTTTGGAGGAGTAAGGTTAAGGGAAAGCTGGAGTTGAACAATTAATGTTAAGTTGGATTGATGATTGTATAAAAGAATATATGATACATAATCTTTGTAACAGTGGACATGGTAACATGGTTTTTCTTGTATGTAAATGTATTTTTACCTATATCTTAAGTAATAATTCAATAAACGTATTAAAAAAAGGACAGAATTTTAACTCATAGAAAACCATTTTGTTATTGTTTTTGCAAGCTCTCTCCACACGTTCTGCTAATTATATATGCCAACTGCAAGGTCGCACAGCAGTGAGGAAATGTCATAATCCTTTTTACAGTGACAATGTTATCCACTCAGTCTTTTGACTTTTGATTTAACGAGGGTTAGATTAAGTGTAGGTAACCCATATACCCATGTATGTGTGTATGTATATATATATATATATATATATATATGTATACATGTATGTGTGTGTGTACGCGTGCGCGCATTTATTTATACATTTATATGCACACATATAAAATGTGTGTGTGTGTATGTATGTGTGTATATATATATATATATATATATATATATATATATATATATATATATATATATATATATATGTGTGTGTGTGTGTATAAAAAATGTGTGTGTTTGTGTATGGATTAAAACAAACCAAGAAGAAACTTCGCAGTGTGGAGGGTGTGATGTTCACTTCTGAAAATATATTAAGTACCTAGTCCATTAATAAAAATCGAACTGTAAATTACATGGTACAAAATAATAAACTAGAAAATAGTAGGTAGTCCACAGCTGAGAGTTAAAAATGGAATATCCTTTATTGAAACAGACAAACAAGCGATCCTAGCTGAATATAATGAAAACATTCCTTATTTATATATAATCAGGTTATTTGGAGCAAGGGAGTGGTTGCAGAGGGTGGTTCTGTTAGGAGCAGTGAAAACATTGCAATCATTCCTTTAACCAAGTCCCCTTCCCCCTTAACACCATAGTGTAATCAGAGACTGTGCTACCTGAAACTGAAACCAAAAAGCTAGAGACAAATTGCAATGTAAGACCAGCTTGTTAACAGTTTATATAGGCTAACCAAATAATCCAAACTGTATTAATTAAGAGGCTAACAAAATGATTAGCTAACTAACAGAAAAGATATACCATTAGATATCTATCAGAATAAATACTAATAATTATAAACTAAACTACTTTTAATAAATATCGCTCTCATATCAAATAAATACTTCATTAAGTTTGTGTCAATAACAAATTATAAAATGAATGAATGAATGTATAAATCTACAAGTGAAAACTAAAGTAGGATTAAAACCAAAACTTTAATTGCTAAGGTAGAAATACAGCGATAAATGTTAAAAGCACTAACGCCATGGGGATCTGCTGATGTATAAATCTACAAGTGAAAACTAAAATAGGATTAAAACCAAAACTTTAATTGCTAAGGTAGAAATACAGCGATAAATGTTAAAAGCACTAACGCCATGGGGATCTGCTGAAGTGTGGCATCTAACTAAGAAAACTGTTTGTATGTGTAAGAGTGCACTCAAGAGAGGTATCCTATTTGAAAACATATGTACCCTTGTATGTGGAGCCATCAGAAATACACTGTATGGACTTAAACCAGCTGAACCATTTGCTTTTTACACAGCGTATGTGCAGAACAAAGTTGTGTTTAATAAATTAATTAATTAAAAAATTGTAATGAAGTTCAACTTTTGCCAATGCACCTAGCATCAACAGGTCCACACGAATGGTTCTAAAGTAGAATGATGCAGCTAATTCCCTGTTTGGAAGTGAAATAATGAAACTAGTCGCCCTGTTTGGAAACTAAACCTATAAAACCAGAAGGGCTGATGGAAAAATAATGTGGTTTGTATATCTCATAAGTTACATACGTTTTAAGTGTTATAACCTAGGTTTACCAAAGTAGAAAATAGAAGATAGAAACATCAAACCACTTAATCCCAGTCAGAAAATAAGGTAACTTCTCTATAAAACACTTGGCAAACTATCTCCTGAATTGTATGAAACTAACAAAGTAATCTAAAATTATTAAGAATATAGTTATCTAACATTTAATTTAACATTAAATGTTTCTAATACGTTAGTCAAGAATGTTAAGGATACTAAACATTCTCACATTTTTAACTGTTAACAGATAAATGATGCCAGAATATAAATAAATGCTAACTATATATATCAGAAAACAGCAGTACCTGCAAGAACATTCAAAAATGTGAAAAAAATGTAACCTTGTAGAAAACATTGAAAAATCTGACAAAATCAAATTACATTTTATCAATATTTTTGCAAGGGGGCAAGCCCCCATGCCCCCCCCAACTCTGCTAATTAAGTATAGAAACTCTGAGGTCGCACAGCAGTGGGAAAAGCGCATAAATCCTCCTTAGTATAACTTCCATGTTGTCAGTATTTTGTATTTAAACATTTTAACTGTGTCAGTATTTTATAGTCAGTCAGTGATTTGACGGTCAATTAAATGAACGTTCGATTAAGTGTAGGTAGCCCATATGCATGTGTTTGTGTATCTGTATATATTTTAGTTTGACGCATAAAGCAGATGCAGTTAATAGAGCAATATCTAGACTTATTCTACCTTTATTAATTGGTTGTGAATGTGCTGTAAGTAACGTTAGTTGGCGTTTACTATTGAACTGTTCTTGCATTCATGTATTCATTTAATTCCCACTTAATCCATCTTAGAGTTGTGAAGAGCTGTAGCTTGTTCCAGTGTCCAGCAGGTAAAAGGAAGAAACTCATTCCTGGATGGAATTCCAGACCTTAGCAGGGCACAACAGTCTGGGACTTTTTAAAACCTTCTCTCAATCCATTAGCACATACTTGAGATTAATGAGGAGACTAAAGAGTCCAGTGAAAACCTATGCTGTTATGAGGATGGGTTTCTAAAATAAAAGTATACTACCAATAAAATAGTGTAGGAGGTTGGCTTTTTAATGGCTTTGTCCTTTAAGTTATCTTTAAAGTTATCAGTCTGCTTTAGAAATCACTGTAGACCAGTACTTGTTAGATTGATAGAGATGATGACACTGTGTACTGACCACATTGGTTAGATTCTGGTAGGGACAGTCCCAGCTTACTTTGCAGTGTCACATGCAGTGAGTAAGAGTGAAAACCTCCTTGAGGTCCAGTCTTTGGATTATTTCTATCATTATGTAGCTTCCACCCTTAAAAGTGTGTGTGTGTGTGTCGTTTGCTGGCATCTTGCATTGGCCAACCTATGCTCAGCAATTCTGCTATCAGTCCTAGCCTGTTTCATGGAAATGTTCCTATATTTAGTGCTAAAGGAACTTAAATGTTTAAAGTTTGAGTTGTCATCGTCAGATTACTAGCCTGGACCCACACCAACATTGGGGTCTACTTTAAACGAAAGCGGAATCCGTCGAATACGAATCTGTCGACACATAAACAGTGAAACGCGATAACGTCGAACACGTAAAAGCGCAAAATTTAAACATCGAAAACCGCAACAGTCGGCCAACCCCACCACCCGTAACATACTACCTACGCAAACACAACAGAAAACACATACATACATACACTAACCAAAACTCTACTACTATCCCTAAATTAAAGCACCAAAACCCCACTTGTAACCCTACACTAAACCCCACATACACAACTATCTATGCACTACCCTTAACCCCTCCCTAACCCTAAGGTCCGGAACTACCGCACACTTGCCCTACAGAACTATACCCACACAAAGTAAATATTCCACACATACACACTTAACAAAACCCTACACTAAACCTTGCATACATTACCTATCTATGCACTTACCTTAACCCACACCCTAACCCTAAGGTCCGTAACTATCGCACACTTTCCTTACGGAGCTATACCGCAGACGGGACAATTATGACAATTCAACATTTCTGATTTCGCAATTTAGTGCATTTGACGTTTCCGCGTTTCGCTGTTTATATGTCGACGGATTCATATTCAACATATTCCGCTTTCGTTTAATTAAAGTAGACCCCAACATTGTACTGTTTAGGGAATGAGCTTAATAGCCAAGGTATACTATAACTGCCAAAGGTTTGATTTAGCTACTGGTTGAAGGAGGCTTGAGAGGCAGGAGATGCATCTTAGAGGAAGTAAGATGATAGCTGAGAAATGTAATCAGTATAGCTACCATCAGAAGAGTAGGAGAGTCCCTGACATGATCTTACATAATAGTCAAACAGGATGAAGACGGTAAAGAAGTAAGAAATTCGGTATCAGCCAAAGTTTCCTTTATTAAAGACTTCCACTTTGGTGGCCTCCACTCCTTTGCTTGTTGTATGCTTATCCCTCAGCTATCACAAGATTTGTTTCACCTCTTGTTCTTTCAATGAACTGGAAGGGGGCACGAGACATCCCCCTGGCTACCACTCTGGCAAGCATGTCACTGGGCTGAGAATGACAACTTCCATAGCGGAACATTCATGCAGCTAATCTGCAAATGCAGGACAAACCCTTGAGTCTCCTGGCAAATACTGTTGAGATCACATTCAGACTTGCGATGCTCTCTTTTCTGTTTCCCCTCCACCCAGATCTTTGCCTCATTGAGCAAATTTGATGAAGCTTCTGCTTACACTTTCCATGTCTAATGGACCGGTAGATATGCCAGAAGCACTAGGATTATGTTTGTTGTTCGTCACCTTGCAAGATGTGACCAAGTAAGAGTGCATCCTTAGCAAATACATCTTGACAGCAGATCATGGGCTTATGAAGGCCTCTTGCATGCAGAGGTCTGGTGCCCACCCCCAAGTGTATGTCAGTTCCCCCATCTCAATGATACTAGTTGAGTGCAAGTAACACCTTGCTCGAAGCTAGGTCAAGGTGATAATCTCCTTTCTTCTTGGCTACCCTGAGGCATCTTAGGATTGGCAGTTAGAGGGGACTGAGATCATTATATGTGACACATTTTTCTGCCTTCTAGCACTCCTGCATATAACCCTGTTTTTGAAGAGATTTTCAGTTTTCTTGATATCCTCCTTAGACTGGCCTGTAGTTCCTGTCTTTGTCCCAAAGGGACTTGACCAGTATTTGTGAAAGAATGATGAGAATTATACCAACAAAGGTGCCTATTCTGAATGATACTGTTTTTGTGAACTTGCAAGACCCCGTTTTCTCAATCATCAGCAATGAAGAGGCAGGTGCCTTCTGTGAACTCTTGGAGGGTGGGAGAGGCAGTCTTTCAAAGTATCCCAGGGTGGGGTAAACTGCTTTGTGATCTCTTTGACCCAGGATAGGTCCTAGATAGGAGAATTCCTTACTGTCTTGCTACTAGTCAGTCTGAATCTGGGGACATGATGGGCAAAAGGATTTTCTTCTTCCTCTCTAAACCTTAGATTCACAAGCTGTTTGTCTCACCTTTCCTGTGTCTAGGTCTCTGTTTTGTAATTGGTACCGGTGAAACTTTCTTATTCTGGAATCAAGGTTAGAGTAGAGAAGACTGTCTGACTCTTTCTTTGTGAACTTTCTCATCTTACCTATGTTTTGCAGAAACATCGGGCATCAGTGACCAGAGATAGACTCTCTGATGGCTTCCTAGCTATTTCCTCTACTTCCTTTGGCCAGCCCTGCTTCTAAAGAAGATAACACATCAAATTAAAAAAGTATAAAAAAGTACATAAATAAATACACAGAATTATTTATTTTTTATTTTTATCCGTTTTGTTCAGAAAGCATTAAAAAAACAGTATTATAAGAAGTTAGAAGATTTTCCAGTAGAAAGCCCTTCCAAGTGAAGTATAAGTTTTAGAAGTGTTTTTTGGTCCAAGGCAAAGCATCCATAGAAACTATTACTTTCCTGCATTCATACAATTCAAAAGTATTACAGAATGTTGTGCATATGTGCAGTTATATGCCAGAATTGCATAAGTCATGTTACTCTTTTTTCAAAGTTCGTAAGAATGGCATGTTTGCTTAATGTAGAAACAGTGACAAAATAGTTCCCAAAAGTGTTACTCGTATGTCCCCTCAGTATGACCAGTGGTGCCACCCTAGTACTTGCAGAAAACTTAAGACTCTCTTGTTAAAAAAAAAAACGTCTTTATGAAACCATCAGTTATGACATAAGCAAGCATACATTGATATAAATGAAAACAAACCACACCAACACAGTCCTAGTTGCAAGCATTTTACATCACAAACCATACTGGCAGACTGCCAGTTGCAAACATTATGCATCACTTATAATCTACCCAATTATTTTCAGTCAGGCTTTACATCACTTATTTGTCTTGACTTCTTTTAAACCTCATTCCTCACCTGTATGTATTGTTCCCGCAATTCCCATTTTTTTCTTACTTAGTTTGCTCCTGTCCTTTTCTAAAGATCTCATTTCCAGTTGTTTTATCTCTGGTACTATATTCACTACTTGTAATGTAGTTGGTTTAGATTTTGATTTCCATTTTCTAATAATTGCTTTTTTGGCAGCCACCATAATTATACACAGCAAGGCCTTACCATGTCTAAGTAATTCTGATTCCGTATCATAGCTCAGAAAAATCATCTTCCTGGTAACACCAATCCACCCACCCAACATCTCCAGCAGTGCATCCCGCAGAAATACTTAAAGTCCACCAACCCACCACACTCGCAGAAAATATGTTCCCAAGTACTTCTTTCTTGCCCGTCACACCTCCAACATTTGCTACTTGAGGAAAAGTTCTCTGGAGTCTACTTGGGGCATAAAAAATATCTATGTAAACATTTCCAAGGAAAAATTCTAAATCTTCTAGATATTGTTGCATATTTGGGAGACATACATATATCCTCCCATTGTTTCTTTGTGAATAGCTTATCCAGTCTCTCTTTGCAATCCTTTCTGAACTCCTCTGATTCTTATAGTTATCATGCAGTAGTTTATATGCTCTACTAATTATTCCTTTTTTAATTGTAGATTATGTTCTAGATTCTACTAAAAACTTTACCAGTGCTGGACTTTTGTTTAGGACCTCCCTATTTTTTTTCTTTGCCTATACACTGATATCCGTCCTTGATAGGGAAGGCAATCTATAACCTGCAGTCCAAATAAATTCTTGGCCTCTTCCCATTCTATTACCTTTCCCTCTCTAGTTGTTTGGTCCCAATACCTGGGTTCCTTTGCCAGTTTTCTCCAATAAATTCCATCCCCCTCCTGCCTATTGTCTATATCCCTAATTGCAGTCATCCCTATCAGCAGAATCTCCTTTCACCATTCCTGTGTTGGCTTAGTTCTTAGAATACTTTTTGCTACTTTATGGATATAATCTGTATGATTATTGTTATTCTCCTTAAAGGCCTGTTTCCAAAATCCCTATCTCTCCTTGTTTCTTGAGCCCCCATTTCAGCATTACCCTTTCCACTTTGAATTATAGTTTTCTACTTGTGCTGTGTATAGGAGCCTTAACTGTGTAGATCTGAAATACCCCTTCAGATTGGGTAATCCCTGTCTGCCCTGTTTACTGGAAGAATCATCTTATTCCACTTGACTATTGCCACCTTCCCTTCCCAGATAAAACCTTTAGCTCCTTATTAATTGCTATCCACAGCTTCTCCTCTGGTTGATAAAAATATGCCTGACCTGTGTATAAGACTAAAGGGACTAAAAGCATTTTAACTGCTTGTATCTTACTACCCATATCCATATAACAAAGCTTCCTTTTTTTCAATTTTTGTATTATCTTTTTGTTTAGCCTCTTCCCACATATCCTTAGCTGCCACACCAGAATCATTTTTAATCCATACTCCTAAATACTTAATTTTATCATGTCCCCATAAATATGGATATTGCTGAACCATTTCATATGTGGGTGCATAATTTACTGCTATTGCCTTTGTTTTAGCTTCATTAATTTTGTATCCCGAAAAATTCTGAAACTGTCTCAAAATGTCAAAATTTTGCACAACACTGCAATTGGCTTTCTCGGTTTTTTTTTTGTCAGGTATAAAATATCATCAGCAAATAGAGCCAGCTTTTCTTGA